>NW_027195229.1:127500-261260 GCF_038502225.1 Cherax quadricarinatus
CTTTTGGGGACTAAAACAATCAGAAAAATAATCTTAACATTTTCATAAGAAAAAATAATTTTTTTTTTTTTTCGAATATTTTGCGACACCAGGAGACACTTCAGGATTGGGCCTTTTGACAGCCAAAGGGTTAATATTTCCCATAAGGATTAATAGAAATACAATTAATCCGTTCCAAACAAAAACATTCAAAAGAAATAATTTTTTTATCAGTTATGTAAGTATTACATACCTTTATTGAAGGCTAATGCTGGCTTCTGGAAGACAGGGAGGAGGAAAGAGGGTGGAGTTAGTGTTTGGAAGGGAAATCCCCCTCCATAAAGACTTTAGGTAGCAAAGCCTTATCTGGGGTTACTTCCCTTCTCTGTTTTTTATTGCCACTAGGATCAACTTGAGTCACTGGACCCCTGTCTCACAAAATAACTTTCCAGAGTGCTCTGTTTCTGGCATCTCTTTAACCCTTTGGCTGTCGAAAGGCCCAATCCTGAAGTGTCTCCTGGTGTCGCAAAATATTCGAAAAAAAAAAACAAAAAAAAATTTCTTATGAAAATGATAAGATTATTTTTCAGATTGTTTTAGTCCCAAAATTTTTTTTTTTCCCATCAGTACTTACCGAGATATAGAGGCGTGAAGTTTGCTGAAAATGATCAGTGAACGGCAACAGCAACAACTGCCGCTCACCCGGTAAACTTTGATTTACTTGTATTCGATGGTTTCTTGTTTTTTTCACTATTTTATTTTTTCACATAACTTTTGTAGCCTTTGAGACCAAATTATTATGCAATGTTCAAATATACGCTCGTTGAATGTAACACAATTATAGCAAAAACACTCGCATCATTATAATGTTGCTAAAACTTGTTTACACAAACAAACAATATAAAAAATTGTTTATTACGATTGTTCTATAATGTATATACCTATGTAGAATCACTGGACACTATTCTAGAACTGCTGCAGCTTGCAGAATTCTTTGAAACATGGGTATAAGCACAATGGTGTTTTACACTCATCACACATAAAACGAGTGTCTCTGAGTTTTTGTGGGCATTTTGTGGTATGTCCAGACAAAACACCTCTTCTGAGCATTTTTCTTGAGAGCAGTAGCAGGCAGTGGTATGGGGTAGTGATCACCAGGCCTCAGACGAGAGGACGTGTTGATAATTTCATGGATGCTGGTCTATTGCAAGTGTTGTTCCTTGGTACTTGAATATTATTTGTCTGATGACTGACAAACAAAATTCACCATATTTGGGATTGTTCTTGGTCTTCAACTTATACATATTATAAGCATTCAGCATGGAAATGTCAAGAAGATGGAAAAACAGTTTTATGTACCACTTATAACTCTTGCGAACACAGTCAGCAAACCCTATCTGCATGTCACATTTGTCCACTAAGCGCATATTGAGGTTGTAATCCATCACAGCTGCACGTTTAACAATGGGTTCATTGGTCTCTCTACTCTGCTTGCCAGTGTCTACCATTTCGTGTCGGTGAACTGATGTCAGCAGTGTGACATCACGTTTGTCATGCCACCGAAATACCATGATGTCATTGGCAGCAAACACCTGCACTTCACCTCTACGACTGTCAGCATCGAACCTAGGCATATGTTTACGATTTCCACGCACTGTGCCACACACATCTGTCATGTTCACTCGCAAGAAATCACTGAGTATAGGGCTTGTGTACCAGTTGTCAGTATATAAAATATGCCCCTTACCAAGATATGGCTCCATCATTGTTCTAACCACATCACCAGAGATACCCAGTAACTTTCTGGTATCTTCCAATGTTTTACCGCCAGTGTACACAATTACATCCAAAACCAGACCAGTTTTGCAATCACACAGAACAAATAACTTTATACCAAAGCGTTTCCTCTTGCTTGGTATGTACTGTTTGAATGAGAGTCTTCCTTTGAACAAAATCAAAGACTCATCAATAACAAGCTTCCTGAAGGGATAAAAATACATACAGCACTTTTGTTTCAGGTACATAAACACACGTCTGATCTTATATAACCTGTTGCTTCTGTCAGGCCTTGTTTTGTCTGAAAAGTGTAACATACCTAACAGTAACACAAATCTATTCACTGGTATAATGTCACTGAAAGCAGGGGTTGAAATCAGGCGGTCTGTTGTCCAGTATGTGTTGACACTGTGCTTATACAAATGTGGCATAAGCATTATTGTGGCAAAGAACAGATACATCTCTGCCACAGTTCTGTCTTTCCACTGGTGTAGGCGTGATCTTGGTGAAAGAATAGTGTTTGCCATGGTGTACTCAAAGTATGTATTGCTTTCCCTGACAATAATGTCCATCAGGGGTTCATCGAAGAACAACTGAAAGCATTCCAGTTCAGTGGCATTGTTCCCAAGTGTATATGATGGCTGTATTCCACTTTGTCCTCCATCAGTCATGGGGACTGGGAACAAACTCTTCATCTTGCTGCCAATCCCAGATGCGGTCAGCTGGTGGGTTCTGGATATTGTAATGTGGTTGTGGTTGTGGTTGTTGTGGGAGCGTGGGGTCAGGTGAGGCTGGTTGTAGTTGTGCAGAGTCAGCAGCGTGGGTAGTAGCGTGGCCCGCTGCTGGTGTCACATGACTCGTGCCACCATCACTATCATCACCACCGCCTGTTGCCACTTGCATCAATGATACCCATCGTAACAATATCGTCATCTTCACTATCAGGTCGTGCTGTAGGGCCACGGGATGTGCTCCGAGATGTACTCCTTCCTCTTGGAAGAGCATATGGCACACTACCAGACCGCGTGCGACATCGTATATACTGCCGCTTCACTGGGGAATATTCACCCTCACTGTCAGAACTAGAACTGCTTTCAATAACCTTGACAACACTATCACTATCACTTACACTGCTCACATCTGAGTCTTGTACATGGGCAAATAGTTTCCTCTTTCATCCTGGTACAGGTGAACATTAACGAGCCGGCCCGGCACCAGAGGTGGAAGGTTGTGGGTCATCTGGGTTTTCATCACTAATTACGTTATCCTGGGCACTTTTTTCGGTCACACCCGCTTCAAAAGCAGGGAATTCACTTTCACTGACACTTTCATCGCTGTCTGAGCTATCACTTGAGAACAAAAGACCTCTAACCCACCGAGGAGTGAGGAACTTCTTACCGCGAGGCAGGGTGAAAATGGACTACCAAGATGGCGTTCCCACAATGCACCGCTGAGTCCCAGATTTTTTTCACAGAGTGCACACCCACCACTGAGACCCATTCTCTCTCATGTAGGCCTACCAGCCCTCTCCCATTTGATTTGAAGCCGCTAGAATTTATGCGTATAGATACGTCAAACACGGTCAAGGGGTTAAGATTTACCTGAAGTGGGATAGGGTTTTGTCACTAAACATGCTGCAGATATGGCTTGTTTCAGCTTTGTCAGGGTGGTGTTTCTCTACAAAAACCTGCACCCTAACCCACATTAAATACACCTCTTTAAGCCTTAACCCTTTCAGGGTCCACAGGCCCTCTCCAAGACTTGTTCTCAGGGTCCCCCAAATTTAAAAAAAAAAAAAATTATTTTTTCATGTGAAAAGATAAGAGAATCTTTTCCCGATCATAATGACACCAAAAGTATGAAATTTGATGGAAAACTTACGGAATTATGCTCTCACGAAGTTAGCGGTCTCGACGATGTTTACGCATCGGTGATTTTGCCCACTTTGAGCCCTATTTTCGGCCAATTCCAGTGTAATAGTTGACAAAAATCAAAACTATTTTACTAGAACTCCATTTTTTCTATCGAATGAGTACAAGATACCACCCATTTACCGATTTCAGCTATCCAATACAGTGGTCAGAATTCAGCAATTTTGCCAGTCTCTCACAAATTTCAAAAGATGTCAATTTCCGAATAGGGTCCAGAATAAACAAGACATTCCTGGCACTAAAATAACATTTCCTCTGTTCATTAGTCACGTCCCCATGCCCCTCTTACATTTCTTTTGCTTTCCACTTTGAATTTTTATTCTCACAAAAAAACAGAAGATTTACTGTTATGCAGACTACTGCATTAGTGTAGAAATGGTACAAACAATATCGGCGCACTTGTGAAAGAATATTAGGGTCAACAGTTGACGTGTATTGGACGCTTGGCATGATTTGTTTACTTTTGATCTTTGGTAAAAATCGAACATTTCTGCTACTTTGAGCTCCATTTCAAGGTACTTTTCATTGTAAAATCAGTCAAAATCATCTCAATTTCTGTAATATGTCTTCCATTCTATAAAATAAGATCAGGAAAACTAGAATGCAACAATAAATACCATACGAAAATACAGTGCAAAGTCGCTGTTTTAATCCAAAAACACGATCTAAGTTTTTTTTTCTCATTACGCACTGTGTGCTGCAGGATTTTTTTTATACTGCACACACAGACCCATTCTTTCATATGTAGGCCTACCAGCTTTCTCTCACTAGATTTGACGGCACTAGAATTTCAGCAGAAGTTTGTGGTTACAGGAAATTGGGTGCGGGAGGGAAGAGGAGCGATTGGTGGAATGATGATGTAAAGAGAGCAGTAAGGGAGAAAAAGTTAGCATATGAGAAGTTTTTACAAAGTAGAAGTGATGCAAGGAGGGAAGAGTATATGGAGAAAAAGAGAGAGGTTAAGAGAGTGGTGAAGCAAAGTAAAAAGAGAGCAAATGAGAGAGTGGGTGAGATGTTATCAACAAATTTTGTTGAAAATAAGAAAAAGTTTTGGAGTGAGATTAACAAGTTAAGGAAGCCTAGAGAACAAATGGATTCGTCAGTTAAAAATAGAAGAGGAGAGTTATTAAATGGAGAGTTAGAGGTATTGGGAAGATGGAAGGAATATTTTGAGGAATTGTTAAATGTTGATGAAGATAGGGAAGCTGTGATTTCGTGTATAGGGCAAGGAGGAATAACATCTTGTAGGAGTGAGGAAGAGCCAGTTGTAAGTGTGGGGGAAGTTCGTGAGGCAGTAGGTAAAATGAAAGGGGGTAAGGCAGCCGGGATTGATGGGATAAAGATAGAAATGTTAAAAGCAGGTGGGGTTATAGTTTTGGAGTGGTTGGTGCAATTATTTAATAAATGTATGGAAGAGGGTAAGGTACCTAGGGATTGGCAGAGAGCATGCATAGTTCCTTTGTATAAAGGCAAAGGGGACAAAAGAGAGTGCAAATATTATAGGGGGATAAGTCTGTTGAGTATACTTGGTAAAGTGTATGGTAGAGTTATTATTGAAAGAATTAAGAGTAAGATGGAGAATAGGATAGCAGATGAACAAGGAGGCTTTAGGAAAGGTAGGGGGTGTGTGGACCAGGTGTTTACAGTGAAACATGTAAGTGAACAGTATTTAGATAAGGTTAAAGAGGTCTTTGTGGCATTTATGGGTTTGGAAAAGGCGAATGACAGGGTGGATAGGGGGGCAATGTGGCAGATGTTGCAGGTGTATGGTGTAAGAGGTAGGTTACTGAAAGCAGTGAAGAGTTTTTACGAGGATAGTGAGGCTCAAGTTAGAGTATGTAGGAAAGAGGGAAATTATTTCCCAGTAAAAGTAGGCTTTAGACAAGGATGTGTGATGTCACCATGGTTGTTTAATATATTTATAGATGGGGTTGCAAGAGAAGTAAATGCGAGGGTCTTGGCAAAAGGCGTGGAGTTAAAAGATAAAGAATCACACAAAGTGGGGAGTTGTCACAGTTGCTCTTTGCTGATGACACTGTGCTCTTGGGAGATTCTGAAGAGAAGTTGCAGAGATTGGTGGATGAATTTGGTAGGGTGTGCAAAAGAAGAAAATTAAAAGTGAATACAGGAAAGAGGAAGGTTATGAGGATAACAAAAAGATTAGGTGATGAAAGATTGGATATCAGATTGGAGGGAGAGAGTATGGAGGAGGTGAATGTATTCAGATATTTGGGAGTGGACGTGTCAGCGGATAGGTCTATGAAAGATGAGGTGAATCATAGAATTGATGAGGGGAAAAGGGTGAGTGGTACACTTAGGAGTCTGTGGAGACAAAGAACTTTGTCCTTGGAGGCAAAGAGGGGAATGTATGAGAGTATAGTTTTACCAACACTCTTATATGGGTGTGAAGCATGGGTGATGAATGTTGCAGCGAGGAGAAGGCTGGAGGCAGTGGAGATGTCATGTCTGAGGGCAATGTGTGGTGTGAATATAATGCAGAGAATTCGTAGTTTGGAAGTTAGGAGGAGGTGTGGGATTACCAAAACTGTTGTCCAGAGGGCTGAGGAAGGGTTGTTGAGGTGGTTCGGACATGTAGAGAGAATGGAGCGAAACAGAATGACTTCAAGAGTGTATCAGGCTGTAGTGGAAGGAAGGCAGGGTAGGGGTCGGCCTAAGAAAGGTTGGAGGGAGGGGGTAAAGGAGGTTTTGTGTGCGAGGGGCTTGGACTTCCAGTAGGCATGCGTGAGTGTGTTTGATAGGAGTGAATGGAGACAAATGGTTTTTAATACTTGACGTGCTGTTGGAGTGTGAGCAAAGTAACATTTATGAAGGGGTTCAGGGAAACCGGCAGGCCTGACTTGAGTCCTGGAGATGGGAAGTACAGTGCCTGCACTCTGAAGGAGGGGTGTTAATGTTGCAGTTTAAAAACTGTAGTGTAAAGCACCCTTCTGGCAAGACAGTGATGGAGTGAATGATGGTGAAAGTTATTCTTTTTCGGGCCACCCTGCCTTGGTGGGAATCGGCCAGTGATAATAAAATAAAAAAAAATAATAGTACAGTATGTCAAAAACCCCTGCATGTAAGCCGTACTAGTACGGCCAAAACCCCGAAAGGGTTAATACTGTTTATTATGTCATATTAGATGAGTTGTGCTAGATAAATAAGCCATATAGCTGGTATTAGTGTCATATTAGTGTCATATCTTGTCCTGTCTCCCAACGCAAATCCTAACATACGCCAGAAACATGCCTCTCTGGAACACGTTTTTGAGTGACAGAGGTCCAGCGACTCTCAAGCTGGTCCTAGTGGCATAAAAACACAAAGGAGGGAAGTAACCCAGGATAGGGACTTGGTACCTGAAGTCTTTCTGGAAGGGGATTCCCCTTCCAAACAATTGTAAACTCCTCCATCCTCTCCACACCTCCCATTTTCCATACATCACCATGTCTTCAATAAAGGTAACTGTGATGTTATTATTGTTTTATTCTTCATGTAACATTGTTTTCTGTGTAGGTAAATGTATATTTCATGTAGAAAACATTATTTTGTTACTTCTTGGTGTCTGAAAAGGTTTAATTGGATTTCCATTATTTCTTATAGGGAAAATTAATTCGGAATAAGTCAGATTCGGGATAAGTCACTCTCTCTGGAACGGATTAGTTACATAATCCAGGGGTCCACTGTATCACAAAGCTTTGAAAAAGCAATAAATGGCATGCCCATGCACTCCGCCCCAGGCCCAGACTTGTGGAACTCCGAGTTCATCAAGAACTTTAAGAAGCCCCTGTCACGTGCCTTAAGTATTCTATGGAGAGGGAACATGGACACAGGAGTCATCCCACAGCCACTAAAAACATATCCCCACTTCACAAAGGTGGCAGTAAAGCAATTGCAAAGAATTACAGATTGACAGCACTAACATCCCATAATATAAAAATCTTTGAAAGGGTTCTGAGAAGCAAGACTGCCACCGACTTAGATATCCATCAGTTGCACAACCCAGGGCAGCATGGGCTTAGAGCAGGTCGCTTCTGCCTATTGCAACTACTGGACCACTATGGCATGGTCTTGGATGCTCTGGAAGACAAACTTAATGCAGATGTAGTACACACAGACTTTGCAAAAGACTTCAACAAGTGCAATCATGGTGTAATAGCACACAAAATGTTTGATAAAGGAATAACAGGAAAAGTTGGTAGATGGATCTATAACTTCCTAACAAATAAAACAAAAAAAGAGTTACAGTACAGTCAGAGGAGGCTACAGTGAAAAGCTCCGTTCCACAAGGTACAGTACTCACTCCCATCCTGTTCCTCATCTCCATATCTAACATAGAAAGAGAGGTAAGCCACAGTACTGTGTCCTCCTTTGAGGATGACACCCACATTTCCGTGACAGCAATATTCATTGAAGACACGGCAAGTCTCCAAGCAGACAGCAACCAAATCTTTAACCCTTTCAGGGTTTCCGATGTACTAGTGCATCTTACGCACCAGGATTATTGATGTACCTTTACCTTTGATATACCTTTGAAGAATTTCGAGAGTATATCTACTCTCTGAGCCAGGCCATGGGCCAGGCTCGTCTGGTGCTCGCCTGATCAACCAGGCTGTTGCTGCTGGAGGCCCGCTGCCCCACATATTCATCACAGCCTGGTTGATCTGGCACCTGGTGAAGATACTTGTCTAGTTTCCTCTTGAAGGCTTCAACACTTGTTCCAGCAGCATTTCTGATATCTTCTGGTAAGATGTTGAAAAGTCTGGGACCCCGGATGTTGATACAGTGTTCCCTTACTGTCCCCACTGCACCCCTGCTCCTCACTGGGTTTATTTTACACTTCCTCCCATATCTCTCACTCCAGTATGTTGTTATGGCAGTGTGCAGATTTGGGACCAAGCCCTCGAGTACCTTCCAGGTATATATTATCATGTACCTCTCTCTCCTCCACTCCAATGAGTACATGTTCAAGACTTGCAGGCATTCCCAGTAGTTTAGGTGCTTTACTGGCTCAATGTGAGCCATAAACGATCTCTGTATTTGTTCCAGCTCCGATATTTCTCCTGCCCTGAACGGGGCCGTCAGTACTGAGCAATATTCTGAGTGAGGGAGCACTAGCGATTTGAAGAGTGTCACCATCGGCATTGTTTCCCTTGTTTTGAAAGTTCTCAATAGCCACCCAGTCATCTTCCTGGCTGTCGTGATCTTTGTCTTGTTATGGTCTTTAAAAGAAAGGTCCGCTGACATAGTTATTCCTAGGTCTTTTACGTGTTCCTTACATTCTATTTGGCGACCCTCTTGAGTTTTGTATATAGTGCTCCTTTTGAGTTCTTCATTCTTTCCATACCTAAGCAGCTGAAACTTATCACCATTGAACGTCATGTTGTTTTCCACTGCCCCCTGGAAAACCTTGTTTATGTCTTCCTGTACTTTTTCAGTGTCCTCTACTGTACTGACTTTCATGCTTATTTTAGTGTCATCTGCAAATGATGATACAAAAGTGTGCCGGGTGTTTTTGTCTATGTCTGCTATGAGGATGAGGAACAGCAGAGGTGCCAGGACAGTGCCTTGGGGCACTGAGCTTTTGACCTCACTGATGCTGGATCTTGCCCTGTTCACCACTACTTTTTGTGTTCTGTGTGTTAGGAAACCGACAATCCATCTGCCTACCTTCCCCGTAATGCCCATGGCCTTCATTTTGTGCGCTATCACTCCATGATCGCATTTGTCAAACGCCTTTGCAAAATCTGTGTAAATCACATCTACGTTTTTGTCGTCTTCCAGTGCCTCCGTAATTCTGTCATAATGGTTCAACAGCTGTGACAGACATGATCGTCCTGCTCTAAAACCATGCTAGTTCGGGTTATGTTGGTTGTGCTGGTCCATGAAATTTGTAACCTGCCGTCTCATCACTCTTTCAAAGATTTTTATGATGTGAGAGGTTAGGGCTACTGGTCTGTAATTTTTAGCTAGTGCTCTATTGCCTCCCTTGTGCAAAGGAGCTATGTCTGCACTCTTTAAGGCCTCCGGTATTTCACCTAGATCTAAGCTCTTTTTCCAAAGAATACCGAGGGCTCGTGCTAGTGGTACTTTGCACTTCTTTATAAACAGAGCATTCCATGAATCTGGTCCAGGTGCTGAGTGAGTGGGCATGTTTTCCATTTCTTTTTCAAAATCTATGGAATTTGTACTAATGTCAGTTAGTTGGTCTGTGCGGCCTTCTTCTGAGTAAAAAATATTTCTGCATTTTCTACCTTGTTGTCATTTAGTGGGTTGCTGAACATCGACTCATACTGTTCTCTTAGGATTTCACTCATTTTCTGTTCATCATCAGTACAGTATATGAGTCTCCTCTCAGTAGTGGTCCAATTCAACAGGTAGTTCTTAGCTTGGATTTTGCATAGGAATAGAAATATTTTGGGTTTCTTGCAATATCCTGTATGGCCTATTGTTCCCTTTGTACTTCTTCTGTGAGGTATGACATCCTAAGTTTTTGCTCTAATTCAGTGATCTCTCTGCTAAGTCTATCTTTCCTCTGTTGTAGCATATTTGTGTTTTTAAGCAGTTCAGTAACCCATTTTCTTCTTCTGTACCATCTCCTACGCTCTCTCTCTCTATATCTGATCTTCCTCTGGGTTTCCTCAATGGTACATGTTTCATACATACTTTGTATGCTTCTGTATTCAGCTTCTCTAGGCACCGGTGGGGATTTAGGTCGCTCATGTAGGTTGGTAGACAGCAACCACCCAGGGAAGTACTACCGTCCTGCCAGATGACTGTGAAACAAAAACCTGTAACTGTTTTGCATGATGGTAGGATTGCTGGTTTCCTTTTCTGTCTCATAAACACGCTAGATAACAGGGATATCTTGCTACTCCTACTTACACTTTGGTCACACTTCACAGACACGCACATGCATATATATATATATATACAGTGGACCCCCGCTTAACGATCACCTCCAAATGCGACCAATTATGTAAGTGTATTTATGTAAGTGCGTTTGTACGTGTATGTTTGGGGGTCTGAAATGGACTAATCTACTTCACAATATTCCTTATGGGAAAAAATTCGGTCAGTACTGGCACCTGAACATACTACTGGAATGAAAAAAGTTCGTTAACCGGGGGTCCACTGTACATACATCTAGGTTTTTCTCCTTTTTCTAAATAGCTCTTGTTCTTTTTTATTTCTTCTATTGTCCATGGGGAAGTGGAAAAGAATCTTTCCTCCGTAAGCCATGCGTGTCGTATGAGGCGACTAAAATGCCGGGAGCAATGGGCTAGTAACCCCTTCTCCTGTATACATTTACTAAAAAAGAGAAGAAGAAAAACTTTATAAAACTGGGATGCTTAAATGTGCGTGGATGTAGTGCGGATGACAAGAAACAGATGATTGCTGATGTTATGAATGAAAAGAAGTTGGATGTCCTGGCTCTAAGCGAAACAAAGCTGAAGGGGGTAGGGGAGTTTCAGTGGGGGGAAATAAATGGGATTAAATCTGGAGTATCTGAGAGAGTTAGAGCAAAGGAAGGGGTAGCAGTAATGTTAAATGATCAGTTATGGAAGGAGAAAAGAGAATATTAATGTGTAAATTCAAGAATTATGTGGATTAAAGTAAAGGTTGGATGCGAGAAGTGGGTCATAATAAGCGTGTATGCACCTGGAGAAGAGAGGAATGCAGAGGAGAGAGAGAGATTTTGGGAGATGTTAAGTGAATGTATAGGAGCCTTTGAACCAAGTGAGAGAGTAATTGTGGTAGGGGACCTGAATGCTAAAGTAGGAGAAACTTTTAGAGAGGGTGTGGTAGGTAAGTTTGGGGTGCCAGGTGTAAATGATAATGGGAGCCCTTTGATTGAACTTTGTATAGAAAGGGGTTTAGTTATAGGTAATACATATTTTAAGAAGAAGAGGATAAATAAGTATACACGATATGATGTAGGGCGAAATGACAGTAGTTTGTTGGATTATGTATTGGTAGATAAAAGACTCTTGAGTAGACTTCAGGATGTACATGTTTATAGAGGGGCCACAGATATATCAGATCACTTTCTAGTTGTAGCTACACTGAGAGTAAAAGGTAGATGGGATACAAGGAGAATAGAAGCATCAGGGAAGAGAGAGGTGAAGGTTTATAAACTAAAAGAGGAGGCAGTTAGGGTAAGATATAAACAGCTATTGGAGGATAGATGGGCTAATGAGAGCATAGGCAATGGGGTCGAAGAGGTATGGGGTAGGTTTAAAAATGTAGTGTTAGAGTGTTCAGCAGAAGTTTGTGGTTACAGGAAAGTGGGTGCAGGAGGGAAGAGGAGCGATTGGTGGAATGATGATGTAAAGAGAGTAGTAAGGGAGAAAAAGTTAGCATATGAGAAGTTTTTACAAAGTAGAAGTGATGCAAGGAGGGAAGAGTATATGGAGAAAAAGAGAGAGGTTAAGAGAGTGGTGAAGCAATGTAAAAAGAGAGCAAATGAGAGAGTGGGTGATATGTTATCAACAAATTTTGTTGAAAATAAGAAAAAGTTTTGGAGTGAGATTAACAAGTTAAGAAAGCCTAGAGAACAAATGGATTTGTCAGTTAAAAATAGGAGAGGAGAGTTATTAAATGGAGAGTTAGAGGTATTGGGAAGATGGAGGGAATATTTTGAGGAATTGTTAAATGTTGATGAAGATAGGGAAGCTGTGATTTCGTGTATAGGGCAAGGAGGAATAACATCTTGTAGGAGTGAGGAAGAGCCAGTTGTGAGTGTGGGGGAAGTTCGTGACGCAGTAGGTAAAATGAAAGGGGGTAAGGCAGCCGGGATTGATGGGATAAAGATAGAAATGTTAAAAGCAGGTGGGGATATAGTTTTGGAGTGGTTGGTGCAATTATTTAATAAATGTATGTAAGAGGGTAAGGTACCTAGGGATTGGCAGAGAGCATGCATAGTTCCTTTGTATAAAGGCAAAGGGGATAAAAGAGAGTGCAAAAATTATAGGGGGATAAGTCTGTTGAGTATACCTGGTAAAGTGTATGGTAGAGTTATAATTGAAAGAATTAAGAGTAAGACGGAGAATAGGATAGCAGATGAACAAGGAGGCTTTAGGAAAGGTAGGGGGTGTGTGGACCAGGTGTTTACAGTGAAACATATAAGTGAACAGTATTTAGATAAGGCTAAAGAGGTCTTTGTGGCATTTATGGATTTGGAAAAGGCGTATGACAGGGTGGATAGGGGGGCAATGTGGCAGATGTTGCAAGTGTATGGTGTAGGAGGTAGGTTACTGAAAGCAGTGAAGAGTTTTTACGAGGATAGTGAGGCTCAAGTTAGAGTATGTAGGAAAGAGGGAAATTTTTTCCCAGTAAAAGTAGGCCTTAGACAAGGATGTGTGATGTCACCGTGGTTGTTTAATATATTTATAGATGGGGTTGTAAGAGAAGTAAATGCGAGGGTCTTGGCAAGAGGCGTGGAGTTAAAAGATAAAGAATCACACACAAAGTGGGAGTTGTCACAGCTGCTCTTTGCTGATGACACTGTGCTCTTGGGAGATTCTGAAGAGAAGCTGCAGAGACTGGTGGATGAATTTGGTAGGGTGTGCAAAAGAAGAAAATTAAAGGTGAATACAGGAAAGAGTAAGGTTATGAGGATAACAAAAAGATTAGGTGATGAAAGATTGAATATCAGATTGGAGGGAGAGAGTATGGAGGAGGTGAACGTATTCAGATATTTGGGAGTGGACGTGTCAGCGGATGGGTCTATGAAAGATGAGGTGAATCATAGAATTGATGAGGGAAAAAGAGTGAGTGGTGCACTTAGGAGTCTGTGGAGACAAAGAACTTTGTCCTTGGAGGCAAAGAGGGGAATGTATGAGAGTATAGTTTTACCAACGCTCTTATATGGGTGTGAAGCGTGGGTGATGAATGTTGCAGCGAGGAGAAGGCTGGAGGCAGTGGAGATGTCATGTCTGAGGGCAATGTGTGGTGTGAATATAATGCAGAGAATTCGTAGTTTGGAAGTTAGGAGGAGGTGCGGGATTACCAAAACTGTTGTCCAGAGGGCTGAGGAAGGGTTGTTGAGGTGGTTCGGACATGTAGAGAGAATGGAGCGAAACAGAATGACTTCAAGAGTGTATCAGTCTGTAGTGGAAGGAAGGCGGGGTAGGGGTCGGCCTAGGAAGGGTTGGAGGGAGGGGGTAAAGGAGGTTTTGTGTGCGAGGGGCTTGGACTTCCAGCAGGCATGCGTGAGCGTGTTTGATAGGAGTGAATGGAGACAAATGGTTTTTAATACTTGACGTGCTGTTGGAGTGTGAGCAAAGTAACATTTATGAAGGGATTCAGGGAAACCGGCAGGCCGGACTTGAGTCCTGGAGATGGGAAGTACAGTGCCTGCACTCTGAAGGAGGGGTGTTAATGTTGCAGTTTAAAAACTGTAGTGTAAAGCACCCTTCTGGCAAGACAGTGATGGAGTGAATGATGGTGAAAGTTTTTCTTTTTCGGGCCACCCTGCCTTGGTGGGAATCGGCCAGTGTGATAATAAAAAAAAATAAAAAATAATAATATGTCTGATTCCCAGGGTATGTCTGATAGCTCTTGGTTTATTTTTTCCCAGTTAATTCTATGGTTGTTAAAATTAAACTTACTGAACATCCTGTCTCTAACTTTAGCGATGCAGTTTCCTACCCCTGAGTTAATACTAGTTTGAACCTCTATGATGTTATGATCAGAGTAAATAGTTTTGGAAACTGTTATGTCTCTCATCAGTTCCTCGTTGTTTGTGAATATCAAATCCAGGATATTTTCATTTCTAGTGGGATCAGTTACCTGTTGGTTTAAAGAGTACTTTTCACAAAACCTCATTATTTCCCTGGTATGTACCTGTTGAGCCAGGGTGCTTCCCGGAGATATTTCTGGTATAACATTACGTTGTGCCATCTTCCATTTTACATGAGGGAGATTAAAATCTCCAAGGAGTAAAATATTTGGTGTAGGACTTTCTAGCCTATCCAGATAGCTATCTATCTTACTTAGCTGATCTGTGAATTCCTCAGCAGTTGCCGATGGTGGTTTGTATACTAGGATAATTACCAAATTCCTATTTTCAACTTTAATGCCTAGATATTTAATGCCTAGAATTTCTACTATATCATTCGTAGAATTCGGCACTTCTGTGCAACAGAAAGTATCCTTTACGTAGATTCCTACTCCTCCCTGTGACCTATTGATTCTATCACATCTATACATGTTGTAGTTTTCTATCTTTATCTCTCCGTCCAAAACATCCCTTGTATGTGTTTCTGTAAATGCTCCGAATATGGCATTCACTTCTGTCAGGAGCCCACTGACATAACTAACTTTGTCATTTTTATTTGATTTCAAACCCTGTATATTTGCAAATATGAAGCAGGAAATACCAAGTGGGATGCTTTGTCTCACTTTGTGTTTCATTAGTACCACTGGTGGTGTACTACCTGGTATGTCCCCTGGTGTACACTCCCCTGGTTTCTCCAGTACTGGCTTCGCGTTTGTTTGCTTATTTGGCCTTGACGGGCTGATGCCTGGTTTGGTACGCCCCATTTTACTGCCCACCTGTCCTCTCTGTACCATTCCCCCTGTTTGTCTCTTCCTTTGTTTTGATCTTTTCTCTTGTCTAAAAAGGAATGCTGTTCAATTTCCCTTTCTCTGCTAGCTCTGTAGTGCCGCATTCCTTTTACATGATGGTCTGGGCAGCTGAGGTCATAACATTCTCTTGACTGCGTTGACACTTTACACATTACTGGATGGAAGTACCTGCTGCACTCTTTGTTGAAACGACACTTTCCCTTCCTCAACATGTTCGCACATTTTCTGGTGAGTTTATTCCAACAATCTCTGCCATATAGGCACATACCTTTAGCATAGTTACTGCAAATGTTCTGACTACATATATTTATTGATTCTGTGTCGTTCCTAAGTTCTGCCACCTGATCTGAGTTCCCTTGTTCACTTTCTTTTAGGCTGATTTCTTCCCTTTGCTCATTTTCGTTTGTTCCTATTCTAGTTTTCTCATCCTCCCTTCCCCTTTCCGCTATGTTATGTATCCCTGTTTCCTTTTTCGACTTGCTCTGTATGACGTTTTCTACTCTTGCTCTTACTTTCACTCCTTGGTTTTCACCTCTATTTGCATTTTCCTCCTTTTCTTGTTCCTTTTCCCCTGTTTTCCACTCTTTGTATAACTCTGGCAAGCTCCTTAGAAACTTCCCTACGCTTTCTAGGTT
Organism: Cherax quadricarinatus; assembly: GCF_038502225.1. NCBI lineage: Eukaryota > Metazoa > Arthropoda > Malacostraca > Decapoda > Parastacidae > Cherax > Cherax quadricarinatus. Next base: position 143,411 of record NW_027195229.1, read on the forward strand.
TTCACTTTTCAGTACCTCTCTTATGCTTAACCAGCTGTCCCTTTCACCGGGGCAAATCCAGAAACAACTTTCTTGTTTTTGGTCATTTGTCATGCTTGCATGAAGCTTTGTACATGATATATGTGATGTTTTACCACATATTTCACAATCAATGCCCCTCATGTTTCTCCCAAAGATTTTTTCACATATACAACAGCCTTTATTCCTGGCCACGCGTAAATTCTAGCGCCTTCAAATCTAGCGAGAGAAAGCTGGTAGGCCTACATAAGAAAGAATGAGTCTATGTGGTCAGTGTGCACAGTATAAAAAAAAATCCTGCAGCACACAGTGCGTAATAAGGAAAAAAAAAATTTGTGTTTTTGGTTTAAAACAGCGACTTTGCACTGTACTTTTGTATGGTAATTATGGTTGTATTCTAGTTTTCCTGGTCTCATTTTATAGAATGGAAGACATGTTACAGAAATTGAGATGATTCTGATTGGTTTCACAGTGAAAAGTACCTTGAAGTTGAGCTCCAAGTAGCAGAAATGTTCGATTTTTGCCAAAGTTCAAAAGTAAACAAATCATGCCACGCGTCCAATACAAGTCAACTGGTGAGTAATATTCTTTCACAAGTGTGCTGATATTATTTATACCATTTCTACACTAAAGCAGTCGTCTGCATAACAGTAAATCTTCTATTTTTTGTGAGAATAAAAATTCAAAGTGGAAAGCAAAAGAAATGTAAGAGGGGCCTGGGGACGTGACTAATGAACAGAGGAAATGTTATTTTAGTGCCAGGAATGTCTGCCTTGTTTATTCTGGACCCTATTCGGAAATTGGCATCTTTTGAAATTTGTGTGAAATTGGCAAAATTGCCAATTTCTGACCACTTTATTGGATACTTAAAATCGGTAAATGGGTGGTTTCTTGTACTCAGTCGATACAAAAAATGGAGTTCTAGCGAAATAGTTATGATTTTTGTCGCCTAGTACACTGGAACTGGCCGAAAATAGGGCTCAAAGTGGCTGAAATCACCAATGCGTAAACATTGTCAAGACTGCTAACTTCACGAGAGCATAATTCTGTAAGTTTTCCATCAAATTTCATACTTTTGGTGTCATTATGATCGGGAAAAGATTCTCGATCATTTCATAAGATTTTTTTCTCCAAAAAATATTCTACCCTGAGAGCAAGTTTAGGAGAGGGCCTCTCGACCATGAATGGGTTAAATGGGCTGAAGAAAACAATATGAAGTTCAATGAAAACAAATTTCAATTGCTCTGCTATGGAAAACTCAAGGAAATTAAAACTACTGGAGTATAAAACAAATTACAACCACACAATAGAACAAAAACCTATTATGAAGGACCTGGGAGTGATATTGTCCGAAAAATTTACTTTCAAAGATTAAAACAATGTATCTACTACATTTATTATTATTTTTTTTTTTTTTTTTTTTTTTTTTTTTTTTTTTTTTTTTTTTTTTATTATCACACCGGCCGATTCCCACCAAGGCAGGGTGGCCCGAAAAAGAAAAACTTTCACCATCATTCACTCCATCACTGTCTTGCCAGAAGGGTGCTTTACACTACAGTTTTTAAACTGCAACATTAACACCCCTCCTTCAGAGTGCAGGCACTGTACTTCCCATCTCCAGGACTCAAGTCCGGCCTGCCGGTTTCCCTGAATCCCTTCATAAATGTTACTTTGCTCACACTCCAACAGCACGTCAAGTATTAAAAACCATTTGTCTCCATTCACTCCTATCAAACACGCTCAAGCATGCCTGCTGGAAGTCCAAGCCCCTCGCACACAAAACCTCCTTTACCCCCTCCCTCCAACCCTTCCTAGGCCGACCCCTACCCCGCCTTCCTTCCACTACAGACTGATACACTCTTGAAGTCATTCTGTTTCGCTCCATTCTCTACTACATCTACTAGGAAAATGATAGGATGGATAAAGAAAACCTTCAAAACTAGGGATGCCAAGCCTATAATGATCCTCTTGAAATTGCTTGTTCTCTAGGTTGGAATATTTTTATACACTAATGGCCCCTTTCAAGGCAGGAGAAACTGCAAACCTGAAGAATATACAGAGAACTTTCACAACATGTATAAGTACAAAAAAGTACCTAAATTACTGGGCGCATTTGAAGTCCCTTGATTTGTACTTCCTGGAATGCAGGCAAGAGAAATGCATGATAATATACACCTTGAAAATCCTAGAGGGACTAGCCCCAAATCACTCCTTACAAAAGCAAAAGATTTGGCAGGAGATGCAACATCCCCCAATGAAAAGCAGGGGTGCCACAAGTATGCTAAGAGACAATACAACAAGTGTTAGGGGTCCAAGACTGTTCAACTGCCTCCCACCATACATAAAGGGGATTACCAATAGACCCCTGGCTGTCTTCAAGAAGTTGTTGGACAGGCACCTCAAGTCAGTATCTGACCATCCAGGCTGTGGTTCATACGTTGGTGTATGTGTGGCCAGCAGTAACAGCCTGGTTGATCAGGCCCTGATCCACCAAGAGGTCTGGTCATGGACCAGGCCATGGGTGTGTTGACCCCTGAAACTCTCTCCAGGTATACTGTATATTCCAAGTGGAGCAATGTCATACTAAGCATTTCCCATGTTTGCAGTGCTAAAGAATCTTCAAACACATATAATATTATACGAAACTAGTGTATATAGTGTTAAACGTTAAAATTAAGAAAAACAGAAAAAATAATCACATCTTGTCAGCAATAAATTGTAAAACGTGAATATCATTGACACTTTTATGCTGTTGTTGCCGATGAGTAATCATTTTTTTTTTTATCAACTTCAATACACCATAAAAGCTTTAATTTGTACCAAAATCCCCTCATCTCAGTTTAATTTGATTACGAAAAATACATTCATGGTTGGTAGACAGCAACCACCCAGGGAGGTACTACCATCCTGCCAAGTGAGTGTAAAAGGAGAGCCTGTAATTGTTTTACATGATGGTAGGATTCCTGGTGTCTTTTGTCTGTCTCATAAATATGCAAGATTGCAGGTACGTCTTGCTACTTTTACTTACACTTACATCACACTACACATACATGTACATGTTTATTTATATACACTCATCTGGGTTTTCTTTGATTTTATCTTTATAGTACTTGTTCAATTTTATTACTTTTCCTTTTATATCCATGGGGAAGTGGAATAAGAATCTTTCCTCTGTAAGCCATGCATGTTGTAAAAGTCAACTAAAATGCAGGAAACAATGGGCTAGTAATCCCTTTTCCTGTACAGCCTAATAAAAAGAAAAAGAAGAAAATTGTCAAAGTGGGATGTTTGAATGTGCGTGGATGTTGTGCGAATTTTTGTACCTCTGTATGTGTGCTCAAATTGTAAATAAATAAATAAATAAATAAATAAATGATAAGAAAGAGATGATTGTGGATGTTATGAATGAGAAGAAGCTGGATGTCCTGGCTTTAAGTGAAACAAAGCTGAAGGGGGTTAGAGAGTTTCAGTGGGGAAAAATAAATGGGATTAGGCCAGGGGTTTCAAACAGAGTTAGAGCTAAAGAAGGAGTAGCAATAATGTTGAAGGATAAGCTATAGCAGGAAAAGAGGGAGTATGAATGTATCAATTCAAGGATTATGTGGAGTAAAATAAAGGCTGGATGTGATAAGTGGGTTATTGTATGCATATATGCTGTGTGTGTGTGTGTGTGTGTGTGTGTGTGTGTGTGTGTGTGTGTGTGTGTGTGTGTGTGTGTGTGTGTGTGTGTGTGTGTGTGTGTGTGTGTGTGTGTGTGTGTGTGTGTGTGTGTGTGTGTGTGTGTGTGTGTGTGTGTGTGTGTGTGTGTGTGTGTGTCTGTCTGTCTGTCTGTCTGTCTGTCTGTCTGTCTGTCTGTCTGTCTGTCTGTCTGTCTGTCTGTCTGTCTGTCTGTCTGTCTGTCTGTCTGTCTGTCTGTCTGTCTGGTAGCAGAGCTTCGTCAGCAAGTTCTGAGCCAGGAGTTTCTCCACCAGAAAACGGTGCAGTTAATGATCAGGGAACTATCACTGCACCTGATCACCTACTGCGCCGAAGTACGAACAGCAGGGACACATCTGTCAGAACTGGTAGAGGACGGGGCAGAGGACGTGGAGGAGGAAGACATCTACAGCCGTCTCACCCTCCACTAACACAGTTCCAGCGGCAGAATCTGAGGACAAATCTGCAAAACACAGGAGGTGCAACAAATCCTAGTCCACCCTCCCAGGCACCTAGGCTGTGCTCTCGCTGTCACCGGAAGGGGCACACTGCCAACAACTGCCTGCGAGATACCAGGTGTAATTACTGCTACAAGAAAGGACATAAGGAGGACCAGTGTCGGAAGAAAAAGGAACTTGACAGACGGGGCCACCTGTTTAGAGACCTGTTCTCAGAACAAACCAGCAGGATCTCTGAATTGGTGAACACTCTCACACGTCACCCACTTAGCTACTCCTATCCCAGCCCAGCAGGTGGGATTGTGCCTTATACAAGACCACAGACCTACATCCCTGCAGCTGCCTCAGTACCCTACCTCTCTCAAGGGCAGGCACCTTACATTCCCTACACACCCACCACCTCAAGCTGACCACTTCATCATGAGGAGCCAGTCTATCAGCATCCTGTCGGCCAACATTAGAGGTTTCATTACTAATGTTGGAGAGCTCACACATAGTTTTGTGAACACTCGACGTCCCGACATGATAGCTGTTGTTGAAACATTTTTGGATGACAGGACTCCAGAAAATTTTGCAAGAATTGCTGGCTACACCTCATGGATGAGAAGAGACAGGCAAGGGCAAGGAGGAGGTGTTGCTGTGTGCTTCTCTAAAAGTGTTCATGCCCAGCACATTGATGTTGCCACCCCTACACATCTTGAAATGATGTTCTTCAAGCTCTGTATAAACACTAGTACCTCTGTACTAGCATGTGCAATGTACAGACCTCAGTGGCAACATGCAGACCCTATCAACTTCCTAATGGAAAATATTGACTCCCTTCTGCTACAACACAATTGTCAACATATTATAATTGTTGGTGACCTCAACCAGCACCTTATACAGAGGGACTTTGATGACCTTCTTGCAGTGTTTGACATGAGAAACTTTGTTGATTTCCCTACTCATATCTCTGGCTCCTCCCATGACCCAGTAGTGAGTGATCTGGCAGAAGGCATAGTCACTTGTCAACCCCTCGGCTACGTTGGATCGTCTGACCACAAGGTTGTTTTTACGACACTTAAGATCCCAACAGAACGAGGTGAGGAGTCCACACGCACAACCTGGCTATGGGAAAGAGGTAATTGGCCAGCCCTTTGCTCTGAGCTCGCCACCACCGACTGGAATGCTCTTCTCCAAGGGGATGTTGACAACCAAGTGAAAGCCTTCACTGGACACATCCTTAATCTACAACAAGAACACATTCCTCACCGGCAATATGTGACGAAGCCTACAGATCAGCCTTGGTTTGGCTTTCGTTGTAGAGAGGCTGCTACTGCTAAGTACAAAGCATGGTGAAGGTATAAGAGACATCCTACCACCTATAACAGGAACTTGCACATGCAAGCCTGTAGGCATATGGGTGATGTTCAAAAGTGGGCCATTGCTAAATGGGAGGTGGACACTAAAAGAAAGTTAGCATCAGGTAGGGTAGGCTCAAAACCTGGTGGTCCCTGGTCAAGGACAGACAAGGTTATCTGCCTGATGAACTTATTCCACCTCTAAATCGACAGGATGGGACCACCTCTACTAGTAGTCAAGAGAAGGTGGACCTCTTTGCTGAACACTTTGCTACCAAAATGCAAGTTCCTGATCCAGCAAGGGACCCTCCTTGGCTAGCTGCAAGAACTGTGTCAAAACTGTCAGTGGTGACAATAAGGCAGGAGGAGGTGCATTTCCTACTTAAATCGCTTGACCAAGAAAAGGCTGTGGGCCCAGACAAGTTGAGCCCAAGATTGTTGAGAAGATGTGCAGACCAGCTAGCAGCACCTCTAACTCGCATCTTTCAGCACTGCCTAGTACAGTGTAAATGGCCCTCTCTATGGAAAGAGGCAAATGTAGTCCCTGTTCACAAAAATAAGAGCAGAGCAGAAATCAGCAACTACAGACCAGTGTCACTCCTGTCAATCACTGGTAAGATCCTTGAGACAATAATCAAAAGACAAATGACAGAGTTTTTTGACTACCACTCACTACTTTGTGATCGTCAATATGGCTTCAGGAAAGGTTACTCTGCTGCTGATCTGTTGTTAAACCTCTCCACTAAGTGGCACCAGTCACTGGATGAATCCAAAGTCAGCTGTGTGGTAGCACTGGACATTGCTGGCGCTTTCGACCGGGTGTGGCACCAGGGCCTCTTAGCAAAACTTCAAGCACTGGGAATTGCAGGCTCTACGCTATGTCTCCTCAGTGATTACCTTCATGGTAGATCTCTAAGTGTAGTTCTCAATGGAACGGAATCAGCAAGATATCCTATTGGGGCAAGTGTTCCACAAGGAAGCGTGCTGGGTCCATTGTTATGGAATGTCTACTTCAACGACCTTCTTCATCTCATCCCAGAATCACATGCATATGCAGATGACTGTACACTGACATTCACTTATCCAAGAGAAGAAATGCCAGCTGCTCTAAGCTACATCAATCACCAGCTGAGAGCTATATCAGCTTGGGGAAATAGATGGCAAGTAACATTTGCACCTGAGAAAAAGCAAATGATGATCGTCTCTAGGCACCATGATGGTAATGCTGGTGCAGTAGTAAGGATGAATGGGAGGATGTTGGCACCTGGAGAAGAAGTTGATATCCTTGGGGTGAAATTTGACTCCAAACTAACCATGAAGAACCATGTTGTAAATCTTGCAAACAAGGTAGCCAGGAAGCTTACAGCACTTTGCCGTATCTCCCATCTGCTTGACAGTAGGGGTTGCAAGATCCTGTACGAGACACAAGTACGCTCGCACCTTGAGTATGCTCCACTTTCTTGGTTTGCCTGCCCCCCCTCTCATCTGCGACTGCTTGACAGAGTAGAGAACAGAGCAAGACGTCTCATCTCTCGCCTGGACCCATCCTGGACAGATCTGTCATTTCAGCAGAGCCTTCAACATAGCAGGGATGTGGGTGGCCTTACTGTTATGTACAAGGCCAATATTGTCAAAATACCACACTTGGATCCACTTCGAGGACAGCGTGAAACAAGCTTTTATGCCACAAGACGGGCAGAAAGCAGCAACTTCACTCTGGTTGTACCCTTCTCCAGAACATCACTCCATCTGAGATCATACATACCCAGGATGACTCGAGTATGGAACACATTCGTACAGGATAATGATGTCAACGAGATAAAGTCAGCTGATCAAATGAAAATGCTGGCCCACAGATGGCTCCAACTTCATCCTGTTTCCTACTTGTATGTCTCATAACAATAAAAATGCTTTCAAATGAGCTGATGTAGGTAACAGCTCTTAGCTTACCAATAAAGTTAGGAATCCTTAACCTGTAAATAGCTGTCAATAAAGCTAGGGATCCTTAACCTTGTCAAACCCTGTGTAAAAAAAAAAAAAGAAAAAAGAGAGAGAGAGAGAGAGAGAGAGAGAGAGAGAGAGAGAGAGAGAGAGAGAGAGAGAGAGAGAAGAGAGAGAGAAGAGAGAGAGAAGAGAGAGAGAAGAGAGAGAGAAGAGAGAAGAGAGAGAGAAGAGAGAGAGAAGAGAGAGAGAGAGAGAGAGAGAGAGAAGAGAGAGAAGAGAGAGAGAGAGAGAGAGAGAGAGAGAGAGAGAGAAAGAGAGAGAGAGAGAGAGAGAGAGAGAGAGAGAGAGAGAGAGAGAGAGAGAGAGAGAGAAGAGAGAGAGAGAGAGAGAGAGAGAGAGAGAGAGAGAGAAGAGAGAGAGAGAGAGAGAGAGAGAGAGAGAGAGAGAGAGAGAGAGAGAGAGAGAGAGAGAGAGAGAGAGAGAGAGAGAGAGAGAGAGAGAGAGAGAGAGAGAGAGAGAGAGAGAGAGTGTGAGTGAGTGAGTGAGTGAGTGAGTGAGTGAGAGTGAGAGAGAGTGAGTGTGAGTGTGAGTGTGAGTGTGAGTGTGAGTGTGTGTGTGTGTGTGTGTGTGTGTGTGTGTGTGTGTGTGTGTGTGTTTTGGGAAATGTTGAGTGAATGTGTGGGGAGTTTTGAAACAAGTGTGAGAGCACTTGTGGTTGGGGATTTCAATGCTATAGTGGGTAAAAATGTTGTAGAGGGAGTAAATTTGAGGTGCCAGGGGTGAATGAAAATGAGGAGCCTTTAATTGAGCTATGTGTAGAAAGAGGTTTGGTAATAAGTAATACATATTTTATGAAAAACAGAATAAATAAATATACAAGTTATGATACAGCACATAATGAAAGTACGTAGTTTGTTAGATTATGTATTGATGGATAAAAGGTTGATGGGTAGGCTCCAGGATGTACATGTTTATAGAGGGGCAACTGATGTATCAGATCATTATTTAGTTGTAGCTACAGTTAGAGTAAGAGGTAGAGGGGACAAGAGGAAAATGGCAAAAACAAGTAAGAGAGAGGTGAAAGTGTGTAAACTAAGAGAGGAGGAAGTTTGGGCAAGATATAAGCAACTATTGGCAGAAAGGTGGGCTAGTGCAAGTATTAGGGGGGGGGGGTTGAAGAGGGTTGGAATAGTTTTAAACATGTAGTATTAGCATGTGGGGCAGAAGTTTGTGGCTATAGGAGGGTGGGTGCAGGAGGAAAGAGGAGTGATTGGTGGAATGATGAAGTAAAGGGTGTGATAAAAGAGAAAATGGTAGCTTATGAGAAGTTTTTACAAAGCAGAAGTGTTATAAGAAGAGCAGAGTATATGGAGAGTAAAAGAAAGGTGAAGAGAGTGGTGAGAGAGTGCAAAAGGAGAGCAGATGACAGAGGGGGAGAGGCACTGCAAAGAAATTTTGATGAAAATAAGAAAAAAATTTGGAATGAGTTAAACAAGTAAAGTAAGTCTAGGGAACGAATGGATTTGTGAGTTAAAAACAAAGTAGGGGAGTTAGAAGAAGAGGAGATGGAGGTATTGGGTAGATGGCGAGAATATATTGAAGAACTTTTAAAAGTCAACGAAGAAAGGAAGGCGGTAATTTCGTGCATTGGCCAGGGAGGTATACCATCTTTTAGGAGTGAAGAACAGGCTATGAGTGTGGAAGAGGTGCATGAGGCATTACATAGAATGAAAGAGGGTAAAGCAGCTGGAATTGACGGGATAATGACAGAAATGTTAAAAGCGAGGGGGGGGGGATAGTGTTAAAGTGGTTGGTATTTTTGTTTTTGGAGGGATATGTTGTGTATCTTTATATGTTTATGCTTCTAGACTGTTGTATTCTGAGCACCTCTGCAAAAACAGTGATAATGTGCGAGTGTGGTGAAAGTGTTGAATGATGATGAAAGTATTTTCTTTTTGGGGATTTTCTTTCTTTTTTGGGTCACCCTGCCTCGGTGGGAGACGGCCGACTTGTTGAGAAAAAAAAAAAAAAAAAAAAAAAAAAAAAAAAAATGAAAGAGGGGAAGGTACCTAGGGATTGGCAGAGAGCATGTATAGTTCCTTCATATAAAGGGAAGGGGGACAAAAGAGATTGTAAAAATTACATTGGAATTAGTTTACTGATTATACCAAGAAAAGTGTACGGCAGGGTTATTATTGAAAGAATTAGCAAGGAGGTTTGAGAGTGGGTAGCAAATGCGTAGATCAAGTGTTTACATTGAAGCATATATGTGAACAGTATTTAGATAAAGGTAGAGAAGCTTTCATTGCATTTTTGGATTTAGAAAAGGCACATGACAGAATTTATAGGGGAGTAATGTGGCAGATGATTAAAGTATTTGGAATAGGCAGTAAGTTACTAAATGCTGTTTTTATGAGGATAGTGAGGCTCAGGTTAGGGTGTGTAGAAAAGAGGGAGACTACTTTCCGGTAAAAGTAGGTCTTAGACAGGGATGTGTAATGTCACCATGGTTGTTTAATATATTTATAGATGGGGTTGTAAAAGAAGTAAATGCTAGGGTGATCGGGAGAGGAGTGGGATTAAATTATGGGGAATCAAATACATAATGGGAATTGACACAGTTACTTTTTGCTGATGATAACTGTGCTTATGGGAGATTCTAAAGAAAAATTGCAAAGGTTAGTGGACGAGTTTGGGAGTGTGTGTAAAGGTAGAAAGTTGAAAGTGAACATAGAAAAGAGTAAGGTGATGAGGGTATCAAATGATTTAGATAAAGAAATATTGGATATCAAATTGGAGAGGAGTATGGAAGAAGTGAATGTTTTCAGATATTTGGGAGTTAACGTGTTAGCGGATGGATTTATGAAGGATGAGGTTAACCATAGAACTGATGAAGGAAAAAAGGTGAGTGGTGCGTTGAGGTATATGTGTGGAGGCAAAAAACTTTATCTATGGAGGCAAAGAAGGTAATGTTTGAAAGTATAGTAGTACCAACACTCTTATATGGGTGTGAAGCTAGGGTTATAAATGCTGCAACGAGGAGACGGTTGGAGGCAGTGGAGATGTCCTGTCTAAGGGCAACGTGTGGTGTATTATGCAGAAAATTTGGAGAAGGTGTGGATTTAATAAAAGTATTTGTCAGAGGGCTGAAGAGGGGTTGTTGAGGTGGTTTGGTCATTTAGAGAGAATGGATTAAAGTAGAATTTGTACATTTTATTAGTGCTTTACATTTATTTGGCATTCTTTTCTGCATGTAAATCTATATTTAATCTAGGGAAGTGGCTAGGGAAGTGACCTAGAGTCCTTATGGAGGGGGATTCCCCTTCCAAACAATAACCTCTCTTCCCTCTCTCCTCTTCCCTGTCTTCCATTCATCAACAACAGCCTTCAATAAAAGTAACCGTCATGTTGAATGTTCATTCTTTTGTGCATATAAATCTATCTTTAAGGTAAAAAAAAAATTTTTGTTGACACTTCTGGGTGTGTGGAACGAATTAATTGGATTTACATTATTTCTTATGGGGAAAATGGATTCGCAAATCGTCAATTTCAATAATAAGTCACACTCTCTGGAACGGATTAATTGTGAAAAACGAGGGTCCACTGTATATACTTCTAAACTGTTGTATCCTGAGCACCTCTGCAAATACAGTGATTATGTATGAGTGAGGTGAAAGTGTTGAATGATGAAACTATTTTCATTCTGGGGATTTTCTTTCTTTTTGGGTCACCCTGCCTTTAAGAAAAAAAATTATTTTTAAAAATCTTCCCATACACACATAAACTTTTATTTTGGTGTATGCCACAGTTCAACTCTTTCAGGGTTTCGGCCGTACTAGTACGGCTTACGCACCAGGGTTTTTGACGTACTAGTACGCCTAAATTCTAGCGCCCTCAAATCTAGTGAGAGAAAGCTGGTAGGCCTACATATGAAAGAATGGGTCTATGTGGTCAGTGTGCGTGGTACAAAAAATCCTGCAGCACACAGTGCATAATGAGAGAAAAAAGACTGACCGTGTTTTTGGATTAAAACAGTGACTTTGCACTGTATTTTCGTATGGTATTTATTGTTGTATTCGAGTTTTCCTGGTCTCATTTTATAGAATGGAAGACATATTACAGAAATCGAGATGATTTTGATCGGTTTTCCAAAGAAAAGTACCTTGAAATTGAGCTCAAAGTAGCAGAAATGTTCGATTTTTACCAAAGTTCAAAAGTAAACAAATCATGCTATACATCCAATACACGTCAACTGGTGAGTCTAATATTCTTTCACAAGTGCGCTGATATTATTTTTATCATTTCTACACTAATGCAGTAGTCTGCATAACAGTAAATCTTCTATTTTTTGTGAGAATAAAAATTCAAAGTGGAAAGCAAAAGAATGTAAGAGGGGCATGGGGACGTGACTAATGAACAGAGGAAATGATATTTTAGTGCCAGGAATGTCCTTCTTGTTTATTCTGGACCCTATTCGGAAATTGGCATCTTTTGAAATTTGTGTGAAATTGGCAAAATTGCTAAATTCTGACCACTGCATTGGATAGTTGAAATCAGTAAATGGGTGGCTTCTTGTACTCATTCTATAGAAAAAAATGGAGTTCTAGCGAAATAGTTATGATTTTTGTCGACAAGTACACTGGAATTGGCCAAAAATAGGGCTCAAAGTGGGCAAAATCGCCGATGAGTAAACATCGTCGAGACCGGTAACTTCACGAGAGCATAATTCCGTAAGTTTTCCATCAAATTTCATATTTTTGGTGTAATTATGATCGGGAAAAGATTCTCTATCTTTTCATAAGAAAAAATGTTTTTTTTTTTTTTTTTTAAATTTGGCCAACCCTGATAACAAGTCTCTGAGAGGGCCTGTCGACTCTGAAAGGGTTAAGGGTTAAAGCAGTTAAGTTTTATGTGGAAAATGTTACTCTGCTTACACTCCAACAGTACATCTATTAAAAATCACTTGCTTCCATCCACTCCTATCTAAAACACTAACACAAGCCTGTTAATATCCAAAATGGTTATAACAATAACCCAAAGTTTTAAAAGGTGGATCAGCAAGCCAGTGGAAGGCTTCAGCCAGATAGCCAAAAGCTCCAGCTGCAGATCATCATATACTAAGATCCATGTCAGGAACACTTATCATGTTTTTTGAGAAACCTTACCAAAGCTAACAAGCTTGTTGGATGCTCAAGCACCTAAAACTCAAAGCCTCTTGTAACTCCTCTCTCTAATCATTCTCGAAATGACCCTTTCTCCTCCTACCCTCCACCCCAGATTTCCACACCCTCTAGTTAACCTATCCCTGTCCTTCCCTTCTACATACCCACACTACCTCAACAACCCCTGCTCAACTTTCTGAATTATAACCCTAGTCACCCTACATCACCTTTTAATTTCTAACTCTGAATTCTCTGTATTATGTTCACAACACACATTACTCTCAAGCATGATATCTCTATTGCTTCTAGCCTCCTTTTCACTGTAGCATTCAATGCCCATGCCTTACACCCACATAAATGAGTTAGTACCCCAATAGTCTGGTATATTCCCTATTTTTTTTTGCCTCCATCGGTAAACTAATCTCTTTCCACAGATACTTCAATATACCACGCACCTTTCCCACCCCCCTCTATTCTATGATTCACTTCATCTTCCATAGACCCATCTGGTGACATATCCACTCCCAAATATCTTAACACATCTACTTCTTCCATACTCCATCTTTCTAATCTGATATTCAATCTATCAGAACCTCGACTTTTTATCTTCATTACCTTTCTTTTTCTGTGTTCACTTTTAATTTTTTTCTCTTACATACCCCTCCCCCAAAGTTATCTACCAACTTTTTTATTTTGCCTTCAGAATCCTCTACAAGAACTAGGATAACTTCCACTTTTGTATCAAACATCTTTCAATCCCACACTCCTTCCCAACATATTATCATTTACTTCTGTCACAACCCCATCTATAAAAATGTTAAACACTATGATGACATCACGCATTCCTATCTAGTCCTACTTTCCCTCCTACATACCCTAACATGAGCCTCACTCTGTGCATACAAATTTAACTACTTTTAGTAACCTACCACCTATTCCATACATTTACAACATCAGCCACATGACTCCCCTATCCACCCTAACTACATCCCTAAATGCAACAAACTGCTCCTCACTTATATATATCAATGTAAACACTTGGTCTATGCGTCCCTTACCCAGTGCACATTCCCTACTAGGAAGGTAAAGTTTACTGCAGAATTATTATTGAAAGGACTGGTGGTAAGACAAGTAGGATTACAAAGCAGGAGGAAGGATTTAGGAAGGGAAGAGGATATGAATACCAAGTGTTTGCATTGAAACAAACTAATTTTGACCTTAATCAACAACACTTAACAAAAATATGCAATAGCATTAACACTTAATGACATTAGTTTTAGACACTAGCAGGATAACAAATCTAAATTTGTGAATAATGCTCACTCTTAGAAAACAATACATAGTATTCTATATTAACACCACTCTCTCTCTCTCCCCACACACTTCCTCACTCTATCTTTCCATCTTGTTCTCAGTCATCCACATACATCAACTATCTCTACAGCACTACATCAATCATCTCTACAACACCTACTGACCATAATGCTGGTACTTGTGTGTCAACACACAATAACCATCTGTACAACACCTGCTGACCATAATGCTGGTACAGGTTGGCCATCACTAATCCGGCAATCAGAAATCTGGTTCCATCAGTAATCCAGCACTAATTCTGGCCTGAATAATTTCAAATTTCTGGGGTCGCCACACCAACCTGCTGCTACTGTTCGGTGGCGTTACTTGCTGCATAAGTCATTCCAATTTCTTTTTCTCCATTTACTGTTATAACCTGCTCACTAGCCATGGTTCCAATGAATAAAAGAAATTCTTTTTGTTGTGTAAAGCACATACACCATACATTGTCCATAAAAGATAAGGTGGCCTTGAAGCCACTGTCGGTAACCAATGGTTTGTATGTCATATTCTCGTATTTTTTGGTCTCATTTGATAGAATGGAAGATATATTACAGAAATAGATATAATTTTGATTGGTTTCATGCTGGAAAGTACCTTAGCCCTTTGACTGTTCCGGCCGTACATATACGTCTTACGAGCTAGTGTTTTGGACGTATATACAGTGGAACCCCGCCCAACGGCAGCATCAAGTAATGGCAAAATTCGTCTAACAGTGCTCTTTGGCATGAAAAAAAGTGGCTCTAGCAACGGCGAAAAACTCATCTAATGGCGTTCAGCCCGAGTGGGCCCAGCCACTCCAAGACTCAGAATGCCATTGTTTACAAGCCGTAGTGGTCAATTTCACGTGTACCTGCGATATATTTTGCATTATTCCAGCGTTTTTAGCACTTGTAACTGCTAAATAAGCCACCATGGGCCCCAAGAAAGCTTCTAGTGCCAAGCCTGTGGTAAAAAGGGTGAGAATTACGATGGAAATGAATAAAGATCGTTGAAAAATATGAAAGTGGAGTGCGTATGTCTGAGTTGGAAAGGCTGTACAACAAATCCCATTCAATCATCAGTACTATCTTGGACCTGCAAGAACCTCAAGTGCAACAGCAACAGATCACATCTCAGGAATGTTCTTCAGAGCAGGAGGAAGAGAGACAGAGGAAGATGACTTCATCAAGGATTAGGGAAATGTGTACAATGTTTACAAAGGAGCAAGCATTTATCGATGAATTTTATCCTGTCACAGCTGTTGCATGCCGTATTGGCAACATGTACAATGACACTCTTGTGTCCCATTTTAGGGAAATCCTAAGGACATGTGAGAAACAGAGCTCTCTTGACAGATTTTTGGTGCAACAGGGGTCCAGTGACTCCCAAGCTGGTCCTAGTGGCATTAAAAATCCAAGAAGGGAGGTAACCCCACCAAAGGACTTGGTACCTGAAGTCTTTATGAAAGGGGATTCCACTTCCAAACAATAGAACACCTGCATCATCTGGCCTCCTACTGTCTCATCACTCATCAACAACTCCACAATAAAAGTAAGTGGCATTTAATTATTGTTTATTTTGCATGTCCCTTTCATTTTTTGTGTAGGGAAATCTACATTTCATGAAAAAAATTATTTTGTTTAATACTTTTGGGTGTCTGGAACGGATTAATTCTATTTCCATTATTTCTTATGGGGAAAATTAATTTGACTAACGGCAAATTCGACTAACAGCTAGCTCTATAGAACAAATTAATGCCGTTGGTCGAGGGTCCACTCTATATTCAATAATTCTAGTGGCTTCAAATCAAGCAGGAGAAAGATGGAAGGTCAACATGTGAGAGAATGGGTCTGTGTGGTCAGTGTGCACTGTATAAAAAAAATCCTGCAGCACGCAGTGCATGATGAGAAAAAAAAACTCTGTTTCTGGATTAAAACACTGACTTTGAGGTGTATCTTTGTATAGTATTTATGGTTGCATTGTCGTTTTCCTGGTCTCATTTGATAGAATGGAAAACATATTACAGAAATACCAGTAATTTTGATTAGTTTCACGATGAAAACGACCGTGAAATTGAGCTCAAAGTAGCGGAAATATTCGATTTTTACCAATGTTCACGAGTAAACAAATCACACCACACGTCCAATACACGTCAACTGGGGAGTCTAATATTCTTTCACTAGTGCAATGATATTATTTATACCATTTTTACAATAATGCATTAGTCTGCATAACAGTAAATCTTCTGTTTTTTGTGAGAATAAAATATCAAAACAGAAAGCAAGAGTAATATAAGAGGGGCCTGGAGATGTGACTAATGAACAGAGGATATGTTATTTTAGTGCCAATAATGTCTGCATTGTTTATTCTGGACCCTATTTTCAAATTGGCATCTTTTTTAATTTGCGTAAAATTGGCCAAATTGCCAATTCCTGACCACTTTATTGGGTAGTTAAATCAATAAATGGGTGGTTTCTTGTACTCAATCGATAGAAAAAATGGAGTTCTAAAGAAATTGCTATGAGTTTGGTCAACTGGACCACTGGAATTGGCCGAATATAGGGCTCAAAGCCAGTGAAATCGCCAATGCGTGTACGTCGCAGAGATCGCTAACTTCGCTGGAGCATAATTCTAAGTTTTCAATCAAATTTTGTGCTTTTGGTGTCATTAGCATCTGGGAAAGATTCTCTATCATTTCATAAGAAAAAATCCTTTTTTTTTTTCCAAATGCAGAAGTCTGCATAACAGTAAATCTTCTATTTTTTGTGTGAATAAAAATTCAAAATGGAAAGCAAGAGTAATATAAGAGGGGCCTGGAGACATGACTAATGAACAGAGAAAATGTTATTGTGGTGCTAGGAATGTCTGCATTTTTTATTCTGGACCCTATTTTGAAATTGACATCTCTTGAAATTTGTGTTAAATGGCCAAATTACCAAATACTGACCACTTTATTGGGTAGCTGAAATAGGTAAATGGGTGGTTTCTTGTACTCAATCGACTGAATAGAAGGAATACTAGCGAAATAGCTATGAGTTTGGTAGACTGGAACAATGGAATGGGCCAAAAATAGGGTGTAAAGTGGGTGAAATTGCTGATGCCTAAATATCACTGTTGGGTTAAGTGTATTCTAACCTAACCACTCTGTAATCTGGCAAAAATCACTAATACAGTATCTCACAGCTCCCGATGATGCCGGATAAGTGATGGACAACCTATACCTCTGCGTCAAACTACAATAACCATCTCTACAAAACCTGCTTAACATAATACTATTGTGTGAACAATATAACACCTGTTAATTATAATACTGATACCTGTATGTCAGCACTACATCAACCATCTCTACATCCCCTCTGACATAATATATAATGCTGGTACCTGTGTCTCAACACTACATCAACCAGCTCATCAACCTCTGACCATAATACCGGTACCTGTGTGTCAACACTACATCAACCAGCTCATCAATCTCTGACCATAATGCTGGTACCTGTGTGTAAGCACTGTATTAGCCAGCTCCATATCATCCACCGGCCCTGGTGCTGGTACCTGTGTGAGCTGTTCGGTGGTAGTAAGAAGTCTTGCAAGTGGCGCACAACACAACGGTGTGGTATCCAGCAGAGTGGGACGACTGTTTGTTAAGAAGGGCTTCATGAACTTCACGTCAAACTTTGACCAGATGCGGAAGAGCCAAGCTTTCTCAATCTTACTAGAGTGGCTTGAGTCGGCTGAGCAGTCTCCTCCCTCTTCTCCTCCTAGACCCTGCAAAACAAAAAATTTTAGAATGTCATTCAAAAATACAAGTTTAAAAATGCCAACACAAAAAATAATTAGCATTCCTAAATTACCTTACAAATAATATCAATATTTCAAAATGGATTTAAAAAATCAAAGCATTAAAATACTCTTTCCCAAAATATCATGGATTCGAAGTGATTTTAGAATAAGATTCATAAGAAAAGAAGAGAAATATTTAACTGAGAACTGCTGTGCATGTATATACTGGGTCAATTTGAGTAGTTATCCTAAAGTCCAACAATTAAACTACAAAGTGAATAGTGTAATGTAACACTGGAAAGCTGAGAATCACCAGTATATAGATCCATTTACAGAATAAAAAAAAATTACTTTGGAAAAAAGTTACGTGCATTTGTATATGTATCATATGCTCATAACTACAAATTTCACATCAATTATAAACCAAACAAATTAAATCACTCAACATTTATTTCCATGGCTTCACATACATAGTCACTGATCTTTCATTTAAAACTAATCTAAACCTCAAGGTCCTCTTAAAGTACTTAATATTTATTTATGGAAAGAACTACAGTAGATCATCTGATAAAAATGTGATCTGTTAACACATTTCTACAAAATTGTGGGATATTTTCAGTGTACATGCCATAAAAATTGGTTTACACTGTACATGGAGGGAAAAACGTGGCACACGCCACTGTATTTCTCTGCCTCACAGCAAGCCTCTGGGCGAGTCCAATATCATGAGTAAGTACTTGGAAGCATATGAGCCGTATGTGCCATGTAAGCGAGGCCCTCCTGTATTTCTAAATTGGTATTTTTTTAATTGTATAAAATTGGCACTTTCTAGGGTAGTTGTATTAGTTGAATCAGAAGTTTCTTGTGGTCAACTGATAGAATGGAAGGCATATTAACAAAATACCTAAAAAATCTGATCAAATGGAACATTAAAATTAACTCAAAATAGGACTCCTAGTCAAGAACTAAAAGGCAAAATACCGTGACTGCAACAATACACAAATAACCCTTACATAGGAGAGAGAAGCTTACAATGATGTTTCGGTCTAACCCAGACCGAAATGTCGTCATAAACTCCTCTTTCATATGTGCGGATTATTTGCATATAGGACTCATAGTGGGTGAAATTCTCGATGCATAAATTGTACCAAGACTGCTAATTCTGCACCTGCACAGTTTCACAAGTTTTCAATCAAATTTCGTACTTTTGCTGTCAATGCCCTAACACAAAGATTCCCTACCATTTCAAAAGAAAAAAAATTATTTAAAAAAATTGACATTGGGAACAATATTAATTTCAGGAGGCTAAATTGTGAAAGGTTAAATGCATCAAGATACCATGCAGAGTCAATTAACCCTTTCACTGACTGTGCCATAGTACTACATGACAAACTCAGCTCACTCAGATAAGCTGTGAGTGGTAAATATGGGCCTAGATATGAGAGAATGGGTCGATGTAGTAAATATGCACCATACATAAAAAATCCTGCAGCATGCAGTGCATAAGAAAAAAAACTGACTATTTTGGTTTAACCCTTTCAGGGTTTCCAACATACTAGTACGGCTTATGCACCAGGGTTATTAACGCACTAGTATGCCTAAATTCTAACGCCTTCAAATCTAGCAAGAGAAAGCTGGTAGGCCTACATATGAAAGAATGGGTTTATGTTGTCAGTGTGCACAGTATAAAAAAAATCCTGCAGCACACAGTGCATAATGAGAAAAAAAAAACTTTGACCGTGTTTTTGGTTTAAAACAGCAACTTTGTATTTTCTTATGGTATTTATGGTTGTATTCTAGTTTTCCTGGTCTCATTTTATAGAATGGAAGATATATTACAAAAATTGAGATGATTTTGATTGGTTTCACAATGAAAAGTACCTTGAAATTGAGCTCAAAGTAGCAGAAATGTTCAATTTTTGCCAAAGTTCAAAAGTAAACAAATCATGCCATGCATCCAATACACGTCAACTGGTGAGTCTAATATTCTTTCACAAGTGCACTGATATTATTTATACCATTTCTACAGTAATGCAGTCGTCTGCATAACAGTAAATCTTCAATTTTTTGTGAGAATAAAAATTCAAAGTGGAAAGCAAAAGAAATGTAAGAGGGGCCTGGGGACGTGACTAATGAACAGAGGAAATGCTATTTTAGTTCCAGGAATGTCTGTCTTGTTTATTCAGGACCCTATCTGGAAATTGGCATCTTTTGAAATTTGTGTGAAATTGGCAAAATTGCTAATTTCTGACCACTTTATTGGATAGTTGAAATCAGTAAATGGGTGGTTTCTTGTACTCATTTGATAGAAAAAATACCACACATTGCATAGTGGTTAACTACTCAGGTGATGACTATGTCTGACATACCAGTATGCCTAACTAGCAACAATAAACAATGAAATCAGAAGCTGTTGTTCCACCACCAACTTCCCTACCAGTTAACAAGAT
Organism: Cherax quadricarinatus; assembly: GCF_038502225.1. NCBI lineage: Eukaryota > Metazoa > Arthropoda > Malacostraca > Decapoda > Parastacidae > Cherax > Cherax quadricarinatus. Next base: position 163,594 of record NW_027195229.1, read on the forward strand.
GTGGAACTGCCACAAAGATGACTTATTTATTCTAAATTTAACCATTTGACTGTTTCGGTCGTATATATACGTCTTACGAGCCAATGTGTTTGACGTATACATACTCAAAAATTCTAGTGGCTTCAAATCAAGCGGGAGAAGCCTGGTAGGCCCACATGTGAGAGAATGGGTCTGTGTGGTCAGTGTGCACAGTATAAAAAAAATCCTGCAGCAGGCAGTGGATAATGAGGAAAAAAAAACTCCAACCATGTTTTTGGATTAAAATGCTGAATTTGAGGTGTATTTTCGTATAGTTTTTATCATTATATTCTCGTTTTCCTAGTCACATTTGACAGAATGGAAAACATATTAAAGAACTGGAGGTGATTTTGATTGGTTTTACTATGAAAAAGACCTTGAAATGGAGCTCAAAGTAGAGGAAATGTTTGATTTTTGCCAATGTTCAAGAGTAAACAAATGACGTCATTGTCCAATAAATGTCCAACTAGCCATTCTAATATGCAGTCATGAAAGGGTTGACATTATTTATACAATTATTACAATATTGCCGTAGTCTGCATAACAGTCAATCTTCTACTTTTTGTTTGAATAAAAATTCAAAATAGAAAGCAAGAATAATATCAGAGGGGCCTGTAGACGTGACCGACGAACAAAGAAAATGACATTTTAGAGCCAGGACTGTCTGCGTTGTTCATTCTGGATCCTATTTTGAAACTGACACTTTTTTAATTTGCATGAAATTGGCCAAATTGCCAATTTCTGACCACTTTATTGGGTAGTTAAAATCGGTAAATGGGCAGTTTCTTGTACTCAGTTGATAGGACAAATGGAGTTCTAAAGAAAGAGCTATGAGTTTCGGCAACTGGAAGAATTGAATTAACCGAAAATAGGGCTCAAAGTGGGCGAAATCACTGATTCACAAATATAGCCAAGGTCGCTAACTTCTCAAGAGTGCAATTCTGTAAGTTTTCCATCAAATTTTGTACTTTTGGTGTCATTATCATCGGGAAAAGATTCTCTATCATTTCATAATTTTTTTTTTTTTTTCCAAATATTTTGTGACACCAGGAGACACCTCAGGATTTGGGGTTGCGACAATCGAAGGGTTAATACTTGCGTCCTTTTACTTTACATGATACTAACAGTTGAATTCAGCCACAAAGCAAACTAAGCATATTTAACCCATGATAACCCAGTTAAGTCAGTGTGAATAATTTCCATGCTCTGAGAAGTATTACACTCTGAAATAACTGTAATATTATAAGTATTCCTTGTACACAGCATTAGAAGACTAAAATAGTAAAAAAAGGAAGAAAAAATAGAAAAACAATAATGCTGTATATATACCATATATTCCAGGTGAAGCAATGTTGGGCTAAGTATTTCATAATGTTTGAAGTGTTAAAATATCTTTAAACATGTCTAATATCATTAACAGCAATTAAAAAAATCAGAAAAACAATCATATCTTGGCATCAATAAATTGTAAAACATAAATATCGCTAAACATTTACACCATCTGTCGATGATCATTTTTTCACCATAAACTTGCAAGATTTTATCAAATTCCTTTCATTTGTCTTACTCCATTCAGTAAAATGCACTCTTTCAGTCTATAGGAACAATAAATTTTTCTTTTTCAAAATATTCCACAGTTTAGGGGTCAAGGACTGTTTCACAAATTGGAGAAGTTAGCTACTGGAAAAGAAAGTCATTAGCATAGAAAAGGGAATAACTGAACAATACAGTATAAAGCAATAAGCAGAGATAAAACATCAGGTAGTAGGTTGGTAGACAGCAACCACCCAGGGAAGTACTACCGTCCTGCCAGATGACTGTGAAACAGAAACCTGTAACTGTTTTACATGATGGTAGGATTGCTGGTGTCTTTTTCTGTCTCATAAACACGCTAGATAACAGGGATATCTTGCTACTCCTACTTACAATTTGGTCACACTTCACAGACACGCACATGCATATATATATACATACATCTAGGTTTTTTTCTCCTTTTCTAAATAGCTCTTGTTCTTCTTTATTTCTTCTATTGTCCATGGGGAAGCAGAAAAGAATCTTTCCTCCGTAAGCCATGCGTGTCGTATGAGGCGACTAAAATGCCGGGAGCAATGGGCTAGTAACCCCTTCTCCTGTAAACATTTACTAAAAAAGAGAAGAAGAAAAACTTTATAAAACTGGGATGCTTGAATGTGTGTGGATGTAGTGCGGATGACAAGAAACAGATGATTGCTGATGTTATGAATGAAAAGAAGTTGGATGTCCTGGCCCTAAGCGAAACAAAGCTGAAGGGGGTAGGGGAGTTTCGGTGGGGAGAAATAAATGGGATTAAATCTGGAGTATCTGAGAGAGTTAGAGCTAAGGAAGGGGTAGCAATAATGTTGAAGGATCAGTTATGGAAGGAGAAAAGAGAATATGAATGTGTAAATTCAAGGATTATATGGATTAAAATAAAGGTTGGATGCAAAAAAGTGGGTCATAATAAGCGTGTATGCACCTGGAGAAGAGAGGAATGTAGAGGAGAGAGAGAGATTTTGGGAGATGTTAAGTGAATGTATAGGAACCTTTGAATCAAGTGAGAGAGTAATTGTGGTAGGGGACCTGAATGCTAAAGTAGGAGAAACATTTAGAGAGGGTGTGGTAGGTAAGTTTGGGGTGCCAGATGTAAATGATAAGGGGAGCCCTTTGATTGAACTTTGTATAGAAAGGGGTTTAGTTATAGGTAATACATATTTTAAGAAAAGAGGATAAATAAGTACTATACAAGATATGATGTAGGGCGAAATGGCAGTAGTTTGTTGGATTATGTATTGGTAGAACATAAGAACATAAGAAATGAGGAACACTGCAGCAGGCCTGTTGGCCCATACTAGGCAGGTCCTTTACAATTCATCCCACTAACAAAACATTTGCCCAACCCAACCTTCAATGCTACCCAAGAAATAAGCACTGATATGCAAGTCCCACTCAAATCCAACCCCTCTCACTCATGCATTTGTCCAACCTAAATTTGAAACTACCCAAAGTCCTAGCCTCAATAACCCAACTAGGTAGACTGTTCCACTCATCAACTACCCTATTTCCAAACCAATACACAGATAAAAGACTGTTGAGTAGACTTCAGGATGTGCATGTTTATAGAGGGGCCACAGATATATCAGATCACTTTTTATTTGTAGCTACACTGAGAGTAAAAGGTAGATGGGATACAAGGAGAATAGAAGCATCAAGTAAGAGAGGTGTGAAGGTTATAAACTAAAAGAGGAGGCAGTTAGGGTAAGATATAAACAACTATTGGAGGATAGATGGGCAAATGAGAGCATAGGCAATGGGGTCGAAGAGGTATGGGGTAGGTTTAAAAATGTAGTGTTAGAGTGTTCAGCAGAAGTTTGTGGTTACAGGAAAGTGGGTGCGGGAGGGAAGAGGAGCGACTAGAGGAATGATGATGTAAAGAGAGTAGTAAGAGAGAAAAAGTTAGCATATGAGAAGTTTTTACAAAGTAGAAGTGATGCAAGGAGGGAAGAGTATATCGAGAAAAAGAGAGAGGTTAAGAGAGTGGTGAAGCAATGTAAAAAGAGAGCAAATGAGAGAGTGGGTGAGATGTTATCAACAAATTTTGTTGAAAATAAGAAACAGTTTTGGAGTGAGATTAACAAGTTAAGAATATAACAACTCATAAGGCAAACGTTTATCTACACCATACAATGCATAATGTGGAGTGTCACCTATGGAAACATTGTAAGCAGAATTTATAGCACACTGCACATCAGGTATAACTTCATTCTAAGTTTCACTGTTGGGATTGATAGTGGCTCTCAAGACATCAAGTACTTTCTTATTGGTACGTTCCGCTAACCCATTGCTGGCAGGATGATGAGGAACAATGGTGGATTTAGAGATCTTGTACAAGGTGCACAAATTTTCAAGAATCTCATTACAGAATTCACCTCCATTATCTGTTACTAGGGACTTAGGGGTGGTATACCTGCAGATAATGCGTTCTTTAAACGCTTTAGCTACTGTCTCAGCAGTCTTATCTGCAATAGGAACTAACTCACAATATCTGGTGAAATGGTCTACCATAACACATAGATGTTTGTTGCCTTGGAGGGAACATTGGAAATTAGTTAACAAATCTAGCGCAACTCTTTCCCACGGTTCGCTAGTAGTTGGATACACTTGGATTGGATTAGGGCCATTAGCATTACCTTTATGTTGCATGCAGACACTACATTTCTTAACATACTCAGAAATATCAGTTGCCATACGAGGCCAAAAGTATTTCAATCTGGTTTGTTTTACTGAACAATCCATACCAGGGTGCGCAACACCTGGTACATCTCATGGACATTTCAATGTTCAATGCATATAATAAGTACCAAATAAAGACTGGCAACAGACCACCGTATGGTGAATTTTGTTTGTCTGTTGTCAGACAACTCATAATGAAGTACCAGGTAACAACACCTGCTATACAACACGGTCCTCGAATTCCTCAGGATATACCCAAGCGTTTGAGGAGGGAAGGTGATCATTTCATAATACAACTTCCTTCAACTCAGAAGAAATTTGCTCAGAAGAGATGCATCGTCTGTTCACAAACAAAACGACGGCAACAAAGACGCAAAGACACTCGGTTTATGTGTGAGGAATGTAAGGTGCCTCTGTGCATGGTGCCTTGTTTCAAGGAGTTCCACAAGCTCCAGCAGTTCTAAGACCATGTCCAGTGATTGTAAATATGTAAATATATGATAGAACATTAGTATTTTACAAGATTTGTGCATGTTTATTGTAATAAACAACAGTGGTAAACAATAATATGATAACTTTAGTGCGGTTATTGTGTTCAATACAGTGAGTTTATATATATACATTATATACAGTATTGGTCTCTCAGGCCCCAAATGTTAGTAGGAATAGAAAAAAATTGGAAAAGAAAAGAAAAAACAATAAAAACTGCAAAATAATGTAATGCGCGTATGTGGAATTCGTCGATGTTGCTGCCACCACATCATTTTTGACAAACTTCTTGGCACTGTATCTCGGTAAGTACTGATCAGAATTTTTTTTTTTGTCTTATTACCTTCACAAACATATGCTCTTTAATTCTGTAAGAAAAAATAATTTTTTTTTTTTTTTTCAAAATTTCTTGGACACTGGAGCACCACTTCAGATTTTGGCCTTGGACCCTGAAGGGGTTAAAATATTTGTAGCCTTAATTTAGGGAGTGATGAGTAGTATTTATTGTAAGAAATCAGGTGTGGTATGTAAGGCAGCCAGCCAGGCTACCGTACCAGGCCAACCCACCCACACATAATATTCTATGAAATTTAAGCATCCCAGAGCAAGAAAATGCATATAATCAGTTCACTCATTATTTACCTTAAAATATTTGTAGTCTTAATGTAGGGTCAGAGGTGAGTAAACAAGATAAAATGAATAAATGAGAGAGAGAGAGAGAGAGAGAGAGAGAGAGAGAGAGAGAGAGAGAGAGAGAGAGAGAGAGAGAGAGACAGAGACAGAGAGAGACAGAGAGAGACAGAGAGAGACAGAGAGAGACAGAGAGAGACAGAGAGAGACAGAGACAGAGAGAGACAGAGAGACAGAGAGACAGAGAGACAGAGAGAGACAGAGACAGAGAGAGACAGAGAGAGACAGAGAGAGACAGAGAGAGACAGAGACAGAGAGAGACAGAGAGAGAGAGAGACAGAGAGAGAGAGAGAGAGAGAAGAGACAGAGAGAGACAGAGAGACAGAGACAGAGAGACAGAGAGAGACAGAGAGAGACAGAGAGAGACAGAGAGAGACAGAGAGAGACAGAGACAGAGAGAGACAGAGAGAGAGAGAGAGAGAGAGAGAGAGAGAGAGAGAGAGAGAGAGAGAGAGAGAGAGAGAGAGAGAGAGAGAGAGAGAGAGAGAGAGAGAGAGACAGAGAGACAGAGAGACAGAGAGAGACAGAGAGACAGAGAGACAGAGAGACAGACAGGATGACAGGACTCCAGAAAATTTTGCAAGAATTGCTGGCTACACCTCATGGATGAGAAGAGACAGGCAAGGGCAAGGAGGTGGTGTTGCTGTGTGCTTCTCTAAAAGTGTTCATGCCCAGCACATAGATGTTGCCACCCCTACACATCTTGAAATGATGTTCTTCAAGCTCTGTATAAACACTAGTACCTCTGTACTAGCATGTGCAATGTACAGACCTCAGTGGCAACATGCAGACCCTATCAACTTCCTAATGGAAAATATTGACTCCCTTCTGCTACAACACAACTGTCAACATATTATAATTGTTGGTGACCTCAACCAGCACCTTATACAGAGGGACTTTGATGACCTTCTTGCAGTGTTTGACATGAGAAACTTTGTTGATTTCCCTACTCATATCTCTGGCTCCTCCCTTGACCCAGTAGTGAGTGATCTGGCAGAAGGCATAGTCACTTGTCAACCCCTCGGCTACGTTGGATCGTCTGACCACAAGGCTGTTTTTACCACACTTAAGATCCCAACAGAACGAGGTGAGGAGTCCACACGCACAATCTGGCTATGGGAAAGAGGTAATTGGCCAGCCCTTTGCTCTGAGCTCGCCACCACCGACTGGAATGCTCTTCTCCAGGGGGATGTTGACAACCAAGTGAAAGCCTTCACTGGACACATCCTTAATCTGCAACAAGAACACATTCCTCACCGGCAATATGTGACAAAGCCTACAGATCAGCCTTGGTTTGGCTTTCGTTGTAGAGAGGCTGCTACTGCTAAGTACAAAGCATGGCGAAGGTATAAGAGACATCCTACCACCTATAACAGAAACTTGCACATGCAAGCCTGTAGGCATATGGGTGATGTTCAAAAGTGGGCCATTGCTAAATGGGAGGTGGACACTAAAAGAAAGTTAGCATCAGGTAGGGTAGGCTCCAAAACCTGGTGGTCCCTGGTCAAGGACAGACAAGGTTATCTGCCTGATGAACTTATTCCACCTCTAAATCGACAGGATGGGACCACCTCTACTAGTAGTCAAGAGAAGGCGGACCTCTTTGCTGAACACTTTGCTACCAAAATGCAAGTTCCTGATCCAGCAAGGGACCCTCCTTGGCTAGCTGCAAGAACTGTGTCAAAACTGTCAGTGGTGACAATAAGGCAGGAGGAGGTGCATTTCCTTCTTAAATCACTTGACCAGGAAAAGGCTGTGGGCCCAGACAAGTTGAGCCCAAGATTGTTGAGAAGATGTGCAGACGAGCTAGCAGCACCTCTAACTCGCATCTTTCAGCACTGCCTAGTACAGTGCAAATGGCCCTCTCCATGGAAAGAGGCAAATGTAGTCCCTGTTCACAAAAAGAAGAGCAGAGCAGAAATCAGCAACTACAGACCAGTGTCACTCCTGTCAATCACTGGTAAGATCCTTGAGACAATAATCTCAAGACAAATGACAGATTTTTTTGACTACCACTCACTACTTTGTGATCGTCAATATGGCTTCAGGAAAGGTTACTCTGCTGCTGATCTGTTGTTAAACCTCTCCACTAAGTGGCACCAGTCACTGGATGAATCCAAAGTCAGCTGTGTGGTAGCACTGGACATTGCTGGCGCTTTCGACCGGGTGTGGCACCAGGGCCTCTTAGCAAAACTTCAAGCACTGGGAATTGCAGGCTCTACGCTATGTCTCCTCAGTGATTACCTTCATGGTAGATCTCTAAGTGTAGTCCTCAATGGAACGGAATCAGCAAGACATCCTATTGGGGCAAGCGTTCCACAAGGAAGTGTGCTGGGTCCACTGTTATGGAATGTCTACTTCAACGACCTTCTTCATCTCATCCCAGAATCACATGCATATGCAGACGACTGTACACTGACATTCACTTATCCAAGAGAAGAAATGCCAGCTGCTCTAAGCTACATCAATCACCAGCTGAGAGCTATATCAGCTTGGGGAAATAGATGGCAAGTAACATTTGCACCTGAGAAAACGCAAATGATGATCGTCTCTAGGCACCATGATGGTAATGCTGGTGCAGTAGTAAGGATGAATGGGAGGATGTTGGCACCTGGAGAAGAAGTTGATATCCTTGGGGTGAAATTTGACTCCAAACTAACCATGAAGAACCATGTTGTAAATCTTGCAAACAAGGCAGCCAGGAAGCTTACAGCACTTCGCCGTATCTCGCATCTGCTTGACAGTAGGGGTTGCAAGATACTGTACGAGGCACAAGTACGCTCACACCTTGAGTATGCTCCACTTTCTTGGTTTGCCTGCCCCCCCTCTCATCTGCGACTGCTTGACAGAGTAGAGAACAGAGCAAGACGTCTCATCTCTCGCCTGGACCCATCCTGGATGGATCTGTCATTTCAGCAGAGCCTTCAACATAGGAGGGATGTGGGTGGCCTTACTGTTATGTACAAGGCCAATATTGTCAAAATACCACACTTGGATCCACTTCGAGGACAGCGCGAAACAAGCTTTTATGCCACAAGACGGGCAGAAAGCAGCAACTTCACTCTGGCTGTACCCTTCTCCAGAACATCACTTCATCTGAGATCATACATACCCAGGATGACTCGAGTATGGAACACATTCGTTCAGCATAATGATGTCAACGAGATAACGTCAGTTGATCAAATGAAAATGCTGGCCCACAGATGGCTCCAACTTCATCCTGTTCCCTACTTGTATGTCTCATAACAATAAAAATGCTTTCAAATGAGCTGATGTAGGTAACAGCTCTTAGCTTGTCAATAAAGTTAGGAATCCTTAACCTGTAAATAGCTTGTCAATAAAGCTAGGGATCCTTAACCTTGTCAAACCCTGTGTAAAAAAAAAAAAAGAGAGAGAGAGAGAGAGAGAGAAATGAGAGAAATGAGAGAGAAATGAGAGAGAAATGAGAGAGAAATGAGAGAGAAATGAGAGAGAGAAATGAGAGAAATGAGAGAGAGAAATGAGAGAGAGAAATGAGAGAGAGAAATGAGAGAGAGAATGAGAGAGAGAATGAGAGAGAGAATGAGAGAGAGAATGAGAGAGAAAATGAGAGAGAAAATGAGAGAAAATGAGAGAGAAAATGAGAGAGAAAATGAGAGAGAAAATGAGAGAGAAAATGGGAGAAAATGAGAGAAAATGAGAGAGAAAATGAGAGAGAATGAGAGAGAGAATGAGAGAGAGAATGAGAGAGAGAATGAGAGAGAGAATGAGAGAATGAGAGAGAGAGAATGAGAGAGAGAGAATGAGAGAGAGAGAGAATGAGAGAGAGAGAATGAGAGAGAATGAGAGAGAATGAGAGAGAGAGAATGAGAGAGAATGAGAGAGAATGAGTACATGAGAGAGGACACTCGCAGAATTATGTAAACAAACCAGGTGTACGCGAGTTTTGTAAACAAGCCACGCGAACATGTCTGGTTTGTGTACAAGTTACATTGTGTACATGTTGTCTCTACGTTGATACGGTAGAATAAATAGAGGAACACTCCCATTCTCATGTAACACCACTTTTGGAAGAAATTACGCTCTGAGTGAAGGCATACGAAAGGAATAATTTTCTACAGTTACACCCAGTAACACTTTAGAAAACATTATTCTTGCCGTCACTCGTACAAGTCGTATGGCTATTACATCTCATATTTATGTTTATTTATTCTACTGTGGGGTGCATTTATCATTTTTATACGTTATGTATCGTGTTTAATGTATAAATTTGAAAAAAATATGACAGATGGTTTAATGAAAATGTGTATATTAACGTAATATACGACATTTAATGAGACTCGGTGATTAATATTATTATTATTACAGACATGGCGTCACTCGTACAAGTCGTCTGGCTACCACATCTTATATTTATGTCTATTAATTTTACTCTGGGATGTATTTATCATCTTTATATGTTATGTACCATATTTATTATATAATTTTAAAAAAATATCAGAGATGGATTAATGAAAATGTGTATATTAAAGTAATATACGACATTTAATGAGATTCACTGATTACTGTTGAGTACAGCAGACTGTCATTTAGCACGTTAGTTACATTCCTGAAAATGCCATGTTAGGTAAAATCATGAGATGAACTGAAGAACTTATGAGAAAAATAGGGTTACGTTCCTGGGAGCCCCCAAAAAGCCAAACAAGTTTTTTTAGGCATCAACATCTTACAAAAATAAAAGTGAATCTGTAGTTTTACTTCATTGTGATGTATTATGTTGTTTTTACTGTTTTAAGACTGCAAATGTAACAGAAACAATAGTATTTCTTATCTTAAATTATGGGTATTGGTGTTTGTAGATGATTGTGAAGAGAGTGGAGAGTTATGCTGTGGCTCTACTGGGCTGAGGTGGATGGCAGAGGTTCTGGTACTGAAGTCAGTGCTTGTACTGGAGTGTCTAACTTTCAGTCATTCAATGAAGTCATTCAGTAAGTCAGTCAAGTCAGACAGTAAGGGAGTCATGGTAAGCAGAAATCTAAAGCCAAGACAGCAGTGCCTACGTGTGTGCAACAAGACTAACAGATTACTGGGATTTATTTCAAGAAGTGTAAGTAACAGAAGTCCAAAAGTTATTTTACAGTTCTATACATCACTAGTGAGGCCTCATTTTGATTATGCCACTCAGTTTTGGTCTCCTTACTTCAGGATGGATATAGACTCATTGGAGAACATACAAAGAAGAATGACTAAAATGATTTACTGTGTAAGGAGTCCAACGTATGAAGACAGACTAAGAGCCCTGAATCTCCACTCTCTGGAGAGACGTAGAATGAAGGGAGATATCATCGAGGTGCATAAGTGGATGATGGGAATAAACAAAGGTGATATTAATAAAGTACTGAGGGTGTCGAACCAGGAAAGAACCAGAAATAATGAATTTAATTTGGATAAATTTAGATTTAGAAAGGGCATAGGTAAGTACTGGTTTTCGAACAGTGATGGATGCGTGGAATGGTCTTCCAAGTAGAGTGATTAAAGCTAGGACCTTAACCCTTTCAGGGTCCAAGGCCAAAATCTGAAGTCACGCACCAGTGTCCAAGAATTTAAAAAAAAAAAATTGTTATTTTCTCTTATGAAATCGTAGAGAATCTTTTTGTGAAGGTAATAAAACAAAAAGTACGAAATTTGGTGGAAAATTGACGAAATTATGCTCTTGCGAATTTTGATATGTCAGCGATATTTACGAATCGGCGATTTTGCCGACTTTGACTCCCATTTTAGGCCAATTACATTATTCCAATCAACCAAATTCTTAGCTATTTCACTAGTATTACTTCTATTCTATCGATTGAGCACAAGAAATCGCCAAGTCAACTGTTTCAACTACAAAATAAAGTGATCGGAAATTGTTAATTTGGCCAATTTAACACAAAGTTCAAAATATTCCAATTTCAAAATAGGCTCCAGAATAAACAATGTAGGTATTCCTGGAACTAAACTAACATTTCCTCTGTTCATTAGTTACATTTTGAGGCTTTACAAATAAATTCCATTTTGATTTTTTATTCACATAATGAATTTTTATTCACACCAAAAAATAGAAGATTTACTGTTATGCAATACTGTAATAATTGTATAAATATCATCACCATATTTGTGAATGTATATTAGACCCACCAGCTGACGTGTATTAGATGTGTGAGGTCGTTTGTTTACTCTTGAATATCGGCAAAAAATTAACATTTACGCTACTTTGAGCTCAGTTTCAAGCCATTTCCAGTGCTAAAACCAATCAAAATCATCTCTATTTCTGTAATATATCTTCCATTCTATCAAATGAGACCAAGAAATTGCAAATACAACTATAAAAAACATACGAAAAAACACTGCAAAGTCGCTGTTTTAATCGAAAAATCATGATTTCAGTTTTTTTCTCTCATTATACACAGTGTGCTGCAGGATCTGTTTTATGTGGTGCACACATACCACACAGATGTATTCTGTCATATCTAGGCCCAAATGTACCACTCACAGTTTATCAGAGTGAGCTGAGCTCATGATGTAGATCTACGGTTTGGACCCTGAACGTAAAGCCGTAGATCTACGGGACGGACCCTGAAAGGGTTAAGTAGCTTTGAAAAGAGATTAGACATACATATGAGTGGAAGGAGCTGGGTTTGATTGGTGTCGTGGGTATTGGAGAGTTAATTCTTGGGTAGTTTTGGGTAGGGGTGGCTTTGGTAAGGACCTGCCTTGTATGGGCCAGTAGGCCTTCTGCAGTGTTCCTCTTATGTTCTTATGTTCAAGTCACTCAGTAAGTCAGTGAAGTCACTCCTTAAGTCAGTGAAGTCACTCAGTAAGTAATTCAGTCAGCCAAGTCACTCAATAAGTCAAGTCACTCAGTAAGTTAGTCAAGTCACTCAGTAAGTCAGTTAAGTAACTCAGTAAGTCAGTTAAGTCACTCAGTAAGTCAGTTAAGTAACTCAGTAAGTCAGGCAAGTCATTCAGTAAGCCAGTCAAGTCACTCAGTAAATCAGTCAAGTCCCTCAGCAAGTCAGTCAAGTCATTCAGTAAGCCTGTCAAGTCACTCAGTAAGTCATTTAGTCAATCAAGTCACTCTAAGTCAGTTCAGTCAGTCAGTCAGTCATTAAGTCAGTCGCACAAACTCATGTTTACCTCTTTTTCTGTGTACAAAGTAACACTTCATTACGGCTACAAGTTATCTCTTGTCTAATATCTTTGTCTCTTTGTTAATTCTAAGACTTAAGTGCTTATACCTCTTTGTGCCACTTTCAGCAACATTTGTATGGCTACTGGGTGTCATGATTGCTTGGCAGATACAAGATATAGTAATTAAAATATCATAAAACAATTCACAAATGCAGCTGCCGTGCAGCAGAGAAAGACTGGACTGGACATGTACGAATTATGAATGCTGGGACGGTGGGGTGGTGTTGGGGAGTGGCAGGGGATAATGGGAGGGCTTCCCGGCTGCTCCACAACATAGCAGTCGCTTGAGCAAAAGATAATTTTTTTTTCCTTCCCACAAACTGAAGCATATGGTACCCTGTACCATATGGTACAGGGCACCATATGGTACAGATACAGGGATCCCTACAGAAATAAGTCACCCAGACTTTTTTTGTTATCCTAGGATTTTATACATATGCTGCTACGTATGATAATCTAGGTAACTGTATTTGTAGATGAATGGTTCAGAGAACCGACATGTTGATAAATTAGACATGTGCAACTCTTGGGTATCTTTATTGAGGAAACGTTTCGCCACACAGTGGCTTCATCAGTCCATACAAAGGAGAATCTTCAAGAACAGGAGGAGAATGAGGTAATCAGTCCCTCAACCTTGAGTCGATGTGGTCAGTCCATCAATCTTGAATAGAATTTATTAAAGATTGATGGACTGACCACATCGACTCAAGGTTGAGGGACTGATTACTTCATTCTCCTCCTGTTCTTCAAGATTCTCCTTTGTATGGACTGATGAAGCCACTGTGTGGCGAAACGTTTCCTCAATAAAGATACCCAAGAGTTGCACATGTCTAATTTATCAACTGTATTTGTGTACACCTGAATAAACTTACACAAATGCATGTTGGATTATGTATTGGTAGATAAAAGACTGTTGAGTAGACTTCACGATGTACATGTTTATAGAGGGGCCACAGATATATCAGATCACTTTCTAGTTGTAGCTACACTGAGAGCAAAAAGGTAGATGGGGTACAAGGAGAATAGAAGCATCAGGGAAGAGAGAGGTGAAGGTTTATAAACTAAAAGAGGAGGCAGTTAGGGTAAGATATAAACAGCTATTGGAGGATAGATGGGCTAATGAGAGCACAGGCAATGGGGTCAAAGAGGTATGGGGTAGGTTTAAAAATGTAGTGTTAGTGTGTTCAGCAGAAGTTTGTGGTTACAGGAAAGTGGGTGCGGGAGGGAAGAGGAGCGATTGGTGGAATGATGATGTAAAGAGAGCAGTAAGGGAGAAAAAGTTAGCATATGAGAAGTTTTACAAAGTAGAAGTGATGCAAGGAGGGAAGAGAATATGGAGAAAAAGAGAGAGGTTAAATGAGTGGCGAAGCAATGTAAAAAGAGAGCAAATGAGAGAGTGGGTGAGATGTTATCAACAAATTTTGTTGAAAATAAGAAACAGTTTTGGAGTGAGATTAACAAGTTAAGGAAGCCTAGAGAACAAATGGATTTGTCAGTTAAAAATAGAAGAGGAGAGTTATTAAATGGAGAATTAGAGGTATTGGGAAGATGGAGGGAATATTTTGAGGAATTGTTAAATGTTGATGAAGATAGGGAAGCTGTAATTTTGTGTATAGGGCAAGGAGGAATAACATCTTGTAGGAGTGAGGAAGAGCCAGTTGTGAGTGTGGGGGAAGTTCGTGAGGCAGTAGGTAAAATGAAAGGGGGTAAGGCAGCCGGGATTGATGGGATAAAGATAGAAATGTTAAAAGCAGGTGGGAATATAGTTTTGGAGTGGTTGGTGCAATTATTTAATAAATGTATGGAAGAGGGTAAGGTACCTAGGGATTGGCAGAGAGCATGCATAGTTCCTTTGTATAAAGGCAAAGGGGACAAAAGATAGTGCAAAAATTATAGGGGGATAAGTCTGTTGAGTATACCTGGTAAAGTGTATGGTAGAGTTATTATTGAAAGAATTAAGAGTAAGACGGAGAATAGGATGGCAGATGAACAAGGAGGCTTTAGGAAAGGTAGGGGGTGTGTGGACCAGGTGTTTACAGTGAAACATATAAGTGAACAGTATTTAGATAAGGCTAAAGAGGTCTTTGTGGCATTTATGGATTTGGAAAAGGCGTATGACAGGGTGGATAGGGGGGCAATGTGGCAGATATTGCAGGTGTATGGTGTAGGAGGTAGGTTACTGAAAGCAGTGAAGAGTTTTTACGAGGATAGTGAGGCTCAAGTTAGAGTATGTAGGAAAGAGGGAAATTATTTCCCAGTAAAAGTAGGCCTTAGACAAGGATGTGTGATGTCACCATGGTTGTTTAATATATTTATAGATGGGGTTGTAAGAGAAGTAAATGCGAGGGGCTTGGCAAAAGGCGTGGAGTTAAAAGATAAAGAATCACACATAAAGTGGGAGTTGTCACAATTGCTCTTTGCTGATGACACTGTGCTCCTGGGAGATTCTGAAGAGAAGTTGCAGAGATTGGTGGATGAATTTGGTAGGGTGTGCAAAAGAAGAAAATTAAAAGTGAATACAGGAAAGAGGAAGGTTATGAGGATAACAAAAAGATTAGGTGATGAAAGATTGGATATCAGATTGGAGGGAGAGAGTATGGAGGAGGTGAATGTATTCAGATATTTGGGAGTGGACGTGTCAGCAGATGGGTCTATGAAAGATGAGGTGAATCATAGAATTGATGAGGGGAAAAGGGTGAGTGGTGCACTTAGGAGTCTGTGGAGACAAAGAACTTTGTCCTTGGAGGCAAAGAGGGGAATGTATGAGAGTATAGTTTTACCAACGCTCTTATATGGGTGTGAAGCATGGGTGATGAATGTTGCAGCGAGGAGAAGGCTGGAGGCAGTGGAGATGTCATGTCTGAGGGCAATGTGTGGTGTGAATATAATGCAGAGAATTCGTAGTTTGGAAGTTAGGAGGAGGTGCGGGATTACCAAAACTGTTGTCCAGAGGGCTGATGAAGGGTTGTTGAGGTGGTTCGGACATGTAGAGAGAATGGAGCGAAACAGAGTGACTTCAAGAGTGTATCAGTCTGTAGTGGAAGGAAGGCGGGGTAGGGGTCGGCCTAGGAAAGGTTGGAGGGAGGGGGTAAAGGAGGTTTTGTGTGCGAGGGGCTTGGACTTCCAGCAGACATGCGTGAGCGTGTTTGATAGGAGTGTTTGATAGGAGTGAATGGAGACAAATGGTTTTTAATACTTAACGTGCTGTTGGAGTGTGAGCAAAGTAACATTTATGAAGGGGTTCAGAGAAACCGGCAGGCCGGACTTGAGTCCTGGAGATGGGAAGTACAGTGCCTGCATTCTGAAGGAGGGGTGTTAATGTTGCAGTTTAAAAACTGTAGTGTAAAGCACCCTTCTGGCAAGACAGTGATGGAGTGAATGATGGTGAAAGTTTTTCTTTTTCGGGCCACCCTGCCTTGGTGGGAATCGGCCAGTGATAATAATAATAATAATAAGTGCATGTGGTGTTGTAATTAAGTTTATTCAAGTATATACAAATATAGTGACATCGATTATCATTCATGGCAGCATAACCCCAAAAAAGTCAGACTTATTTCCATTAGGGTCCCTGTACCCTGTACCATATAGTACAATGTACCATATGGTCCCATTGTACCATATGATACCATTGTACCATATGGTTCAAAACCACAGAATTCCTCTTGAGATCCATTTCCATCAGACTTAGAATTATAACTTGGGAATAGGAGAGTCAGAATTCGCCAGGCTAGTGAGAGCTTCCTTGCCGACAGGCATGGTAAACAAAGCTACTTAGGCGGCATTCCTACAATGCCATGCAGGCACCCAGATTTTTTGTATGCTACACACACTGACCATGCAGACTCATCCTCCTAGATGTAGGCCTACGAGCTTTCTCATGCTAAATTTGACGCTGCTAGAATTTTGGCATAGTTCTACAGTTTGAACCCACAACTCAAAGACGTAGAACTATGGCACGGACCCTGAAAGGCTTAATACAACTCTTCACAAAAAATTGTTAAAAGACAATTATTCAAATGTTGTGTGAGCAAGATAACATCAACAAAGAGATTAAGGGCAACTGGCACATCCACAGGTGTGACATAGTGCCTGCAGCCTGAAGAATGAGTGCTGATGTGGGTCAATGGAGCATTTGCAATAATTTCTATGCACATCTGGAAAGACAGCCTGGGGAAAAAAGTGATGTGGAATGAGTTTGCATCTTTTTTTTTTTTAACACACCGGCTGTCTCACACTGAAAAAGAATAATTTTCCCCATCACTTACTCCATCACTATGTTGCCAGAGGCATGCTGACATTACAGCTCAGACACCCCCTCTCTAAACTGCCATGTCCTCACACCTCCTTCAGAGTGCAGGCACTGTACTTCCCACTTCCAAGAAACAAATTCAGTTAACCAATTTCCTTGAATCCTTTCATATATGTTACCTTGCTTACACTCCAACAACACATCATGTCATAAAAACCACTTGCCTCCACTCCTAACATGCTAACAGATGCCTATTGCTTGTTCAAGCCCCTCACATAAAAAACTTCTTTTACCCCCTCCCTCCAAACTTTCCTAAGATGACCCCTAACCCTACATCCTACCACTACAGATTTAAATATCCTCCAAGTCATCCTACTTTGCTCCATCCTCTCTAAATGTCCAAACTACTTCAATAAAGCCTCCTCAGCCCTCTGGGAAACTTTTAATAACCTTGCACCACCTTCTAATCTCCGAACTATGAATTCTTTACTTAATATTCACACCACACATTGCCCTCAGACACTGTCTCTGGTCTTCTCCTCACTGTAACATTTAACCCTTAAACGGTCCAAACGTATATATGTTCCCCTGCGCAGCGCCCCGAATATTTAAAAAAAAAAAATTATAAGAAAAAAAGGGCATGTGGTATCCAGGCGTCCCCAATTTCTTTCACGTAGTGCACACTGAGTGCGCACACCCATTCTCTCATATCTAGGCAACTCAGGCCTATCGTGCCAATGCTGAATGAATGACAAATGAAACGTATATATACGTTTGGGGCGCTAGGCGAGAGAACATATATACAGGTACCATCCGACTTACGACCAAGCTTGGTTCCGACCAACCGGTCGTAAGTCAAAATGGATGTAAGTCAAACCTTTGAAAATTGCCAACATATTGGGTAGGACATAATGTCAAACCTTTCCTATATAAACTACCTACACAGTAATGTAATGTACAGTCATTATTTCATTCTTTTTACCATAATTTACTTCTACTGTTATATTTTAATTATTTATGTACTGTATATAATGTATACATAGTAGTGAACTGTATTGTAAATTTTACATCGCATACAGTATCATATGTTACTCTTATCTTTATGTATTGTCGACACAGTGGAATGGGAGAATACCACTGGTAGTGTCATCCTGCCAGAATGTAGTATAACATATACCCTAAGTGAAGAGAAACAACTCTGGAACACGTGTAATACGTAGCCGGCTGGCTGGCCGGGTGGGTGGCCTGGTGAGTGGCCGGGTGGGTGGCCTGGTGGGTGGCCGGGTGGGTGGGTGGTTGGTTGGCTGGCTGACTGAATGTCGCTCTCTCTCTCTCTGTATCTCTTTTTGTATCTCTCTCACTCACTCTCTCTCTCTCTCTCTCTCTCTCTCTCTCTCTCTCTCACAGGTACACATAAGTGAAGTTATCAAACATAGTATAAATTACCTAGGATAACCCAAAAAATCCAGACAGTGCTATACAGTGGATCCGTGCTCCATTGTCCTAAATTAATAATAATAATAATAATAATAATTATTATTATTATTACAATAATACATATGTATACTAATATTAATATTATTATTAAGCTATAATATAATAATCGTGTCCACTCATTACTTACCTTAAAACATCTGTAGTCTTAATGTAGAGTGAGAGGTGAGTAAACAAGATTAAATGAATAAACGAGAGAGAGAATGAGAGGGTAGAAGGTTCACGAGTTATGTAAACAAACGTTGTTATTGTTGTTACCAGCCTGGACACGAATGTTTTTTTTTCACTGTGTCAAGCCAACCAGAAAAACATTCATATTTGTTAATTTATATGTCTATATGCTATGTAGCATGTTTATTATATAATTTTGAAAAAAATCATAGATGGATTAAGCAAAATGTCTATATTAACGTTTTATACACAATGCGCCTTGGTGATTATTATTGTGTTATTATCATTATTAACCCTTTGACTGTTTCAGGCCCCTCTCTGAAACTGTCATTCTATGTCGCCAAATATTCAAAAAAAAAAAAAAAATTATTTTTTCTTATGAAAATGTTAAGATTATTTTTCTGAGTGTTTTAGTCCAAAAAAAAAATTTTTGCCATCTCTACTTACCGAGATATAGAGCCGTGAAGTTTGCAGAAAATGAGCCGCGTATGGCAACAGCGGCGACTGCCGCTCACCCGGTAAACTTTAGTTTACTTGTAATTGAAGGTTTTTTGTTTTTTTCACTATTTTATTTTTTCACATAACTTATGTGGCCTATGAGACCAAAGTAAGGTGCAATGTATATATATACACTCGTTGTATACAACACAATAAGCACACAATCATAATTATCAATATATTGTTTACAAAACTTGTTTACAAAAACAAACAAACAATCATCCTCCTCCTCCTCCTTCTCATCCTCCTTCTTCTCCTCCTCCTCCTCCTTCTCCTCCTCCTCCTCCTCCTCCTCCTCCTCCTTCTCCTCCTCCTTCTCCTCCTCCTTCTTCTCCTCCTCCTTCTCCTTCTTCTCCTCCTCCTCCTCCTTCTCCTCCTCCTCCTCCTCCTTCTCCTCCTCCTCCTCCTCCTCCTCCTCCTCCTCCTCCTCCTTCTCCTTCTCCTTCTCCTTCTCCTTCTCCTTCTCCTTCTCCTTCTCCTCCTCCTCCTCCTCCTCCTCCTCCTCCTCCTCCTCCTTCTCCTCCTCCTTGTCTTGTGTGTGAGTGTGTGGCTTATAATTGTTTTGAGTCAGAAGTCGGCAGCTGTCAAAGTGACATATTGTCTCATTAGTCACTACCCCTACCGCCTGTCAAAACAATGGGGTCGGATGCTGCTTCCCCTCCTCCATTCTATCTAATTATCATTCTCCCTCATTCTATATCTTTCAATCTGTCTCTCTTTCTATCTGTCTGCCTATCTCTGTCTCACAGGTACACATAAATACAAGTATACATAGTGTAAATTACCTAGGATAACCCAAGAAATCCAGACAAAGTGCTATACTCTGCTTGAAGATGTGAGTAAACGTGATGACATAGTCTTGTGGCTCTCTCTGAGACAGAGAGCTAGATGGACAGACAGGGAGCTTGACAGACAGACAAATAGACAGACAGAAATGTTTGTGTACCAGCAAAAACAAAGGGAGGGCGATGGTCATGTAATATTACCCTCCTTTACGCTCATCAAAGTCAGCTCTTATCAGATGTTATCTCCCCTTATCTTGTCACTGTCATGGGGTGGACTTTTTTTTTTTTCTTGCTTCAAGGGAACAATATTATTACATCTTCTTCCTCCTCCTCCTCCTCTTCTCCTCCTCCTCCTCCTCCTCCTCCTCCTCCTCCTCTTCCTTCCCTCCTCCTCCTCCTCCTCCTCCTCTTCCTCCCCTCCTCCCCCTCCTCCTCCATTGCTTTTGGTCTCAAACTCCTCCAAATCATGAAATTGATCTTCACTGACACTTCCATCTGTGTTAGAGCATCACTTGGGAAGAGAAGAGTCCCAGATTTGCTGGGGAATCACATATTTCTTACCGCTAGACATGCTGAAAAATGACAACTGAAATGGCATTCCCACAATGCACCACTGGCTCCCCGATTTTTTTTATATGGTGCACACTGACCATGGAGACCCATTCTCTCACATGTGAGCCTACCAGCTTTCTCCTGCTTGATTTGAAGCTGCTAGAATTTATGCGTATAAATACGTCAGAAACATTGGCTCGTAAGACGTATTTATACGTCGGAAACAGTCAAAGGGTTAATATGGCGTCTCCAAGATCAATTACACTCTTAACCCTTTGAGGGTTTTCGTCGTACTAGTACGTCTTACGCGTAGGGGTTTTTGACGTACTAGTACGCATAAATTCTAGCGGCCTCAAATCTCGCGCGAAAAGGCTGGTAGGCCTAGGTGTGAGAGAATGGGTCTGCATGGTCAGTGTGCGCGGTAGAAAAAAAATCTGGGACCCAGTGGTGCATTGTGGGAATGCCCTCTTAGTAAACAATGTCCACCATGCCTCGCGGTAAGAAGCTCCTCACTCCTCGGCGAATTGGGACACTTTTGTTCCCCAGTGACAGTTCTAATAGTGATGGAAGTGCCAGTGAAGATGAGTTTCGTGGTTTTAGTGAGGTTTTGACCGAAACTAATGACCATAATATCGGTAATAGTGAAGAAAACCCAGACGACCCTCAGCCTTCCACCTCTGGTGCTGGGCTCTCGTGTTCACGTTCAGTTGTTCCAGAACCCAAGAGGAAACTTCTATTTTCCCAAATCCCAGACTCAGATGAGAGCATGGGTGATGATAGTGATAGTGAATATGAACTACAAGCTCTTCAAACTAGTTCCAGTAGTGATAGTGAAGTGCAATATTCCCCAGTGAAGCGTCAGTATATACGACGATATATGCGCTCTGGAAGTGTGCCATATGTTATACCAAGGGGAAGGAGTGTATCTCGGAGTACATCCCGTGGCTGTGCAACAGGAACAGACAGTGAAAATGACGAAGATACTGTTGCAATTGGGATGGAAAATGTGCGTGGTGGTAGTGGTGCCGGCGGTGAGGCACCAGCAGTGGGCCATGCTGCCACCCACGCTGCCACCCACGCCGCTGCCTCAGCTGATCTAGAACAAAGGCCACCATCCCCCACTTCCCCACCACACCAGCCTCCACAACCACAACCTCCACAACCACAACCTCCACAACCACAACCACCTGTCATTGTCCAGTACCCACCAGCAGACCGCACCTGGGATTGGCAGGAAGCTGTCAATTTTGTTCCAAATCCCCACCAGTTTGATGGCAGCCAAAGTGGAATACGGCCATCTTGTGCACTTGGGAACAATGCCACTGAACTGGAATGTTTCGAGTTATTCTTTGACGAACCACTGATGAAAAGTATTGTCATGGAAAGCAACACATACTACGAGTACACCATGGCAAACACATTACTTTCACCAAAATCACGTCTACACCAATGGAAGGAGGCAACTGTGGCTGAGATGTATCTTTTCTTTGCCACAATAATGCTTATGCCATATGTGTATATAAGCACAAAGTGAAATCATACTGGTCAACAGACCCCCTGATTGCAACACCAGGTTTCAGTGATATAATGCCAGTGAATCGATTTGTGCTAATGTTACGTATGCTTCACTTCTCAGATAAAACCAGGCCTGACAGAACTGACAGGTTATATAAGATTAGGAATGTGTTTGTGTATCTGAAACAGAAATTCAGTACTCATTTTTATCCCTTCAGGAAGCTTGTAATTGACGAGTCTTTGATTCTGTTCAAAGGAAGACTCTCTTTCAAGCAGTACATACCAAGCAAGAGGAAACGCTTTGGTATAAAGTTGTTTGTGCTTTGTGATTGTTACAGTGGTCTGGTATTGGATATTATTGTGTACACTGGAAGTTATACATTGCAAAATACCAGGAAGTTATTGGGCATCTCAGGTGATGTGGTTCGAACAATGATAGAACCATACCTTGGTAAGGGGCATATATTATATACAGATAACTGGTACACAAGCCCCTCACTCAGTGATTTTTCGCGAGTGAACATGACAGATGTGTGTGGCACAGTGCGTGCAAATCGAAAACATATGCCCAGGTTTGACGCTGGCACTCGCAGAGGTGAGGTGCAGGCGTTTGCTGCCAATGACATCATGGCATTTCGGTGGCATGACAAACGAGATGTCACACTGTTGTCATCAATTCACCCTAATGAAATGGCAGACAGTGGCAGGCAGCATAGAGAGAGAAATGAACCCATTCTAAAACCTGCAGCTGTGATTGATTACACCTTCAACATGCGTTCAGTGGACAAATGTGACATGCAGATTGGGTTTGCTGATTGTGTTCGCAAGAGTTATAAGTGGTACATCAAACTGTTTTTCCATCTTCTGGACATTTCCATGCTCAATGCTTATAATATGTTTAAGATGAGCACCAGAAACAAACCACAGTACGGCGAATTCTGTTTGTCTGTCATCAGACAAATAGTATTCAAGTACCAAGGAAATGCACCTGCAATTGACCGCCCACCAAATTATCAACAACTACCTGCTCGTCTGAAGCATGGTGATCACTTCCTGGTAAAACTGCCTGCTACTGCTTTGAAGAAAAAGGCTCAGAAGAGGTGTTACGTCTGTTCACATACAAAAAAACGCCCACAACAACGCAGAGACACTCGTTTTATGTGTGAGGAGTGCAAAACTCCACTGTGTATGACACCATGTTTCAAAGAGTTCCACAGGCTGCAGAACTTCTAGAAACATTCCCTGTGACTGTATATGTGTATATAAAATATAGAAAAATAGTAATAAACAACATTTCATATTGTTTGTTTGTGTAAATATTTTCTGTAAACAAAATAATGACAACAGTGTTTACGCCCTTATTGTGTAGTATTGAAAAAGAAATAACTTACAAAATACTGATCATGTTGGCCTCAGAGGCCATAAAAGTTACTCAGAAAAAGAAAAATTGAAAAATAATTGAAAATAGTACATAAAAAAGTAAATAGAAAAATACCGGGTGACGGCAGTTGGCGATGTTACCATATGTTGTTCAATTTTGGCAAATTTCACACCTCCATATCTCGGTAAGCATTGACGTTAAAATTTTTTTGATTAGCCTATAATGTTTAGAAAAAAATACTCTATTTTTTCATAAGAAAAAATAATTTTTTTTTTTTTTTGAAATTTGGCCGACCCTGAGAACGAGTTTCGGAGAGGGCCTGTCGACCCTCAAAGGGTTAATGAGTGGCTCTGAGACAGACAAGCAGACATAAAGATAGACACAGGTAGACAGAAAGACACACACAGGTAGACATAAAGACAGACACACAAGTAGACAGAAAGACATACACACAAGTAGACAGAAAGACAGACACACAGGTAGACAGACATACACACACATAGACACAGGCAGACAGACACAAGGTAGACAAAGACAGACACACAGGTAGAGAGAAAGACACACAGGTAGACAGAAAGACACACAGGTAGACAGAAAAACACACAGGTAGACAGAAAAACACACAGGTAAACAGACAGATAAACAGACACACAGAGGTACAGAAATACAGAGGTACAGAAACACAGAGGTACAGACAGACACAGATATACAGGCAGACAGATACAGACAAGTTTATGTGCAACAGTGAAAACAAATAGAGAGTTCAAGAGTAAGAGCCTTTCTTGCCGCAATCTCCAGTGCAAGATTCAGACTTCATCTTAGGGGCCATGGTGAAATTTACTGTCCAGTTAGTACAGTTCATACGGTATGATGCTGCTGATAGGGCAGGGTTACTCAAACTGATGCTGCCTGCATGACGCATTGCCGCCGTAAGTATTGTCAAATATTGTACAGCGGTGTGCATCAGCCAGCCCAGCCCAGCTGTAAGATGCACGGTCATAAGTCGAGTGGACGTATGTTGAGTAGGTCATAAGTCGGATGGCAGGTGTATATGTTTAGACCGTTTAAGGGTTAAAACCCATGCATCACACACACGTAAGTGTTGATACCACCATACTCTGATACATTTCTCTTTTTGCCTCCATGGATAATGGCCTTTGTCTCCACAGAAGCCTCAATGCACCACACACACCTCTTTCCTCTAATCAGTTCTATGGTTTACCACCTCTTTCAAAGACTCATCTGCTGACAAGTCCACTTCCAAGTGAAAATATTAATGTAACCTGAGAAGTAATATAACAAACTGTATTTTGATTTTTCATAATATTACAAACAGGCCTCTCGTGACATGCAGAAAATTCCCATCCATGCCATACATAGCCTGCAGAGAGCCAGAGGATAGAACATGGAATTTAACATAAAATATTTCCTTGTCTCTCTTATAAACAAAATTGCATAGAAAAATATATGGTGGGCCAGCTGATCAATTGAATGTGTGATAATAGCTGATAAATTAACAACTCACTCCTCTACCACTCCTCTACACTTCAAATGCTTCTTATCAGAAAAAAAAAAAAGGAATTTAAAGAAGTATAATATTCTTCCTTGTTAGGATTATAAATGATAAAATTATAGATGAAAAAGTGGAGGGTCAGCTGATCAAATATGTGGCAACAGCTGATAAACAAAAGACACAATTGGCTACTAACCACTACCAGTTTCTCAAAAGCTACTCATATTGTGTGAATGCTTAACCACTTACTGCTTTGAAATTAGGACATCTGTTCTTTTCACTGCTTTAAATAGTGGTAGATTGTAATACAGTAATAAAGTGTTCCATTGTAATACCAAATTTCATTGTTTTAACCCCTTCAGGGTCCAAGGCCAAAATCTGAAGTGGTGCTCCAGTGTCCAAGAAATTTAAAAAAAAAAACAGAAAAAAAGAAAAAATTTTTTTTTTTTTCTTACAGAATTAAAGAGTATATTTTTGTGAAGGTAATAAGACAAAAAAAAAATCTAATCAGTACTTACCGAGATACAGCGGCGGGAAGTTGACCCAAAATGACCGGGTGGCGGCAACATCAGTGACTTCCGCAAAATCCCATTTTTTTATTCTACGTTTTTTATGCTTTTTTCTTTTCTTTTCTAATTTTTTTCTTTTTCTAATAACATTTGTGGCATGTGAGACCAATATAATGTATATTGTATAAGTGTACACTCATTGTATTCAACACAAAAACTGCACTAATTTGTTTATCATTATATTGCTTACAAAACTTGTTTACAAGTTTATTGTAAACAAAATGATGAAAATATTAGTGTGGTTATTCTGTTGAATACAACGGTACCATATACAGTGGACCCCCGCATACCGATTTTAATCCGTGCAAGAGGGGTCGTTGGTATGCGAAATAATCGGTATGCAAATGAATTTTCCCCATAAGAAATAATGGAAATAAAATTAATCCGTGCAAGACACCCAAAAGTATGAAAGAAAAAAATTTTTACCACATGAAATGTTAATTTTAATGCACACAAACTGAAAAAGGCATGCACACTTACATGACACTTACTTTTATTGAAGATCTGGTGATGATTGATGGGATGGGAGGAGGGGAGAGAGAGTGTTAGTGTTTAGAAGGGGAATCCCCTTCCATTAAGACTTGAGGTGTCGAGTCCTTTTCTGAGGTTACTTCCCTTCTTCTTTTAATGCCACTAGGACCAGCTTCAGAGTCACTGGACTTCTTTCGCACAACATATCTGTCCATAGTGGCCTGTACCTCTCGTTCCTTTATGACTTCCCTAAAGTGTTTCACAACATTGTCAGTGTACAGGTTGCCAACACGGCTTGCAATAGTTGTGTGAGGGTGATTTTCATCAAAAAAGGTTTGCACTTCAAGCCACTTTGCACACATTTCCTTAATCTTTGTAGTAGGCAACTTCTTCAATTTCTCTCTCCCCTCCTCTGAACCAGTTTCCTCAGGTCTGGCCTCTTGCTGTTGAAGTTGATCTATCAGCTCATCAGTGGTTAGTTCTTCATTGTCCTCCTCCACCAACTCTTCCACATCCTCCCCACTAACCTCCAATCCCAAGGACTTTCCCAATGCCACAATGGATTCCTCAACTGGCATAATCCTCTCAGGGTTAGCCTCAAACCCTTCAAAATCCCTTTTGTCTACACATTCTGGCCACAGTTTCTTCCAAGCAGAGTTCAAGGTCTTCTTAGTCACTCCCTCCCAAGCCTTACCTATAAGGTTTACACAATTGAGGATATTAAAGTGCTCTCTCCAAAACTCTCTTCGAGTCAGTTGAGTTTCTGAGGTCACTACAAAGCACCTTTCAAACAGAGCTTTTGTGTACAGTTTTTTGAAGTTTGCAATAACCTGCTGGTCCATGGGCTGCAGGAGAGGAGTGGTATTAGGAGGCAAAAACTTGATGTTAATGAATTTCATGTCCCCATAAAGTCGCTCTGCCACGTCTGTAGGATGACCAGGGGCATTGTCTAACACCAGGAGGCACTTAAGTTCTAATTTCTTTTCAGTTAGGTAATCTTTCACATTGGGGGCAAATGCATGGTGTAACCAGTCATAGAAAAAGTCCCTAGTGACCCATGCCTTACTGTTTGCCCTCCACAGCACACACAAATTCTCCTTGAGGACATTCTTTTGCCTGAACGCTCTGGGAGTTTCAGAGTGATACACTAATAAAGGCTTAACTTTGCAATCACCAGTAGCATTGGAACACATCAACAAAGTAAGCCTGTCTTTCATAGGCTTATGTCCTGGGAGTGCCTTTTCCTCCTGAGTAATGTAGGTCCTGCTTGGCATTTTCTTCCAAAACAGGCCTGTTTCATCACAATTAAACACTTGTTCAGGTTTCAGTCCTTCAGCCTCTATGTACTCCTTGAATTCATGCACATATTTTTCAGCCGCTTTGTGGTCCGAACTGGCAGCCTCACCATGCCTTATCACACTATGTATGCCACTACGCTTCTTAAATCTCTCAAACCAACCTTTGCTGGCCTTAAATTCACTCACATCAGCACTAGTTGCAGGCATTTTTTTAATTAAATCCTCATGCAACTTCCTAGCCTTTTCGCTTATGATCGCTTGAGAGACACTATCTCCTGCTAGCTGTTTTTCATTTATCCACACCAATAAGAGTCTCTCAACATCTTCCATCACTTGCGATCTTTGTTTCGAAAACACAGTTAAACCTTTGGCAAGAACAGCTTCCTTGATTGCCATTCTGGTGCCCACAATAGTAGCGATGGTTGATTGGGGTTTCTTGTACAACCTGGCCAGGTCGGCGATACGCACTCCACTTTCATACTTATCAATGATCTCATTCTTCATCTCTATTCGAATTCTCACCCTTATTGCTGTAGGGTTGGCACTAGAAGCTTTCTTGGGGCCCATGGTCACTTATTTTCCAGAAAAAGCACCGAAAACACTGTAATAATACGAAATATTCCGATTGTATGCTTGGATGTTACCGTGGAGGCTGGCTGGTAAACAATGCCACCGGCGGCACATGTGAGGCTGGCTGAGGGCGCACATTGGACGCGTCTCGGATGAACATCGGTGAGCGGGTTTTTAAGCGGTATGCGAGGCAAAATTTTTGCGATTAAAGCAAGCGGTATGCGGATTAATAGTTATGTGATGCCAACGGTATGCGGGGGTCCACTGTAGTACCATATGGTACAATGATGCTATAGGGTGCAATGGTACCATATGGTACAATGACACCATATGATACAATGGTACCATATGATACAATGGCACCATATGGTACAATGGCACCATTTGGTACAATGGTACCATATGATACAATGGTGCCATATGGTGTAATTGTCATGTGGGTTTCGAAAACGTGGATAGGGTAAAAATACTCACGTAGGCTGGTAGTACGTATAATATAACGGAATGTGTGTGTGAAGGCGCCAACCACCGTCCTGCCTCTCTGCTCTCTATCGTAAGACTAACTGACCCACAGTGCCTATGTGAGGGGGTGTTTGAAATCCTGCTATGGTCAGCAGCAATATGAATACAGTCAGTGATTCACGCAGAGACGGTTGGTAGTGAGTCATCTACTGGTACACTGGTTACTGGTAACTGGTTACTAGGACCTGGTACTACTACTGAGAGCTCGGCGATGCTAACATATGTCGTCCAGACATACAACTAATACAAACTAGAGATGGCAGGTATACGGCTTGGGCTGATTCTATACAATGTCAAAGTACACAACAATTGAACATTATAACATACATAAGTAGAATATTGGAATGGAAGCTTACGTAACTGAAACTGTAATGCAATACAAGGTATAATATAGCACAACTCATCGAATGAAACTCAACGTTGAGATTACACAATAGAAGTGATAAAAAAAATTTGATCGATCGATCTGTATTCATGTGATCTACGGATTCTGAGGAAGGAATATATACAAAAAAAGAAGTGTTTAACAGAAAGGCAGATTCGGTGCACTCAAATCTAGACTGTTAACTCTCAGAATTCGGAGAGAACGTGAACACAAAAAAAAAAAAAATTCTTGAATACTGATAAGTTGATACTGTAATTATTCATCTATACAGGTTATTTACATTTAACCCCAACTCTGCTAGGGTGAGATTGACATATGCAGAATGGGTGTCATCTCTGGGAGGATCAAACTCTGTTGCACTGGCTAACTCATGCTGTATTTGAGGCAAATCTGAATTGGTAGTTACAAATGATACTTGAGGATTTCTCAATACCTGTCGTGTACGTAGGGAATAACGACATTCAGGTTGATCGTCTGACTGAGTATCAGAGGAAGAGAGTACAGGGTCAGGAGGATTGTCAGAGTCTGTCACATTAGTCTGGGTTGGAACATCATTATCATCACATACTAACTTCATATGATCTAAATGCGATTCTTTATACTGACCAGTACTAATTTCTTTAACCTTATACTTATTACCAGTGAGATGTTCAACTACTCGATAAGGACCAACAAACTTTTGATCAAGCTTTGGCATTGCAGACGTTTTGTTAAAGTTAGTCAGCATAACTCTCGAACCTACTTTGATTTTGGATGGCTTTGCTCGAGTGTTTGCGACTCTTGTAAATTCTGCTGTTGATTTATGAAGTGTTTCACGGATTCTTCTAAAAACACTTTGAGCTAAGCTGGTACGAGTTGCTATGAAATCATCAGGGTTGTAATTTGGTTTCAGATTAGAATATAACAACTCATAAGGCAAACGTTTATCTACACCATACAATGCATAATGTGGAGTGTCACCTATGGAAACATTGTAAGCAGAATTTATAGCACACTGCACATCAGGTATAACTTCATCCCAAGTTTCACTGTTGGGATTGATAGTGGCTCTCAAGACATCAAGTACTTTCTTATTGGTACGTTCCGCTAACCCATTGCTGGCAGGATGATGAGGAACAATAGTGGATTTAGAGATCTTGTACAAGGTGCACAAATTTTCAAGAATCTTATTACAGAATTCACCTCCATTATCTGTTACTAGGGACTTAGGGGTGGTATGCCTGCAGATAATGCGTTCTTTAAACGCTTTAGCTACTGTCTCGGCAGTCTTATCTGCAATAGGAACTAACTCACAATATCTGGTGAAATGGTCTACCATAACACATAGATGTTTGTTGCCTTGGAGGGAACATTGGAAATTAGTTAACAAATCTAGCGCAACTCTTTCCCACGGTTCGCTAATAGTTGGATACACTTGGACTGGATTAGGGCCATTAGCATTACCTTTATGTTGCATGCAGACACTACATTTCTTAACATACTCAGTAATATCAGTTGCCATACGAGGCCAAAAGTATTTCAATCTGGTTTGTTTCACTGAACGATCCATACCAGGGTGCGCAACACCTGGTACATCGTGAACTAGCTGTAAGGCTACATTCACTAGTGACTGTGGAATAACTAACTGGTAAACTCTTCTGCTAGGAGTACCCAACTCGGCTGTTCGGTACAGTAATTCTTGGTTCATGACAAAGTCACTGATGGGTGCCGGTGGCTT
The DNA here is from genome assembly GCF_038502225.1 of Cherax quadricarinatus. Classification (NCBI taxonomy): domain Eukaryota; kingdom Metazoa; phylum Arthropoda; class Malacostraca; order Decapoda; family Parastacidae; genus Cherax; species Cherax quadricarinatus. The sequence continues at coordinate 193,938 of NW_027195229.1, forward strand.
CACAGTCAGAATAAGATCTTCCTGGAGCAGGAATCGAATCACACCAGACCACATGGGATCTGTTCGTTGAGCATTCTTTACATCCTCAGCACTAAATGGAGGGTCTGCAGTTACTATACTAACATGTCGCGATAAGGCATCTGCGACTACATTTGACTTGCCAGGTAAGTGTTCAAAGGTGGGATTGAACTCTTGGATAGTCAAGGTCCATCTGGCTAACCTTCCAGTAGGTTGTTTGTTCTGGAATAAAGGTATCAGTGGAGCATGATCTGTCAAGACATGAACAGAGTACTGATAAATAATGTCTCGGAAGTGCTTTAAAGACCATACTATTGCTAAAGCTTCTTGCTCAGTTACTGAATAATTACGTTCAGCCTTCATAAGGACTCGGCTAGCAAATGCAACTGCGTTGTACTTGCCATCGGTCTTCTGAGCTAGTACGGCGCCTATGCCAATTGAACTAGTATCAGTTGTCAGATAGAAGGGCTTAGAAAAATCTGGAAATTTCAAAATTGGAGCAGATGTTAGCTTTTCTTTTAGAGTTTGGAATGCTCTTTCTTGACGGAAGGTCCAAACAAAAGGAGCATCTTTCTTAAGCAACTCAGAGGAGCAGCTATGGAAGAAAAATTGGCAATAAAAGATCTACAAAAACCTGCTAAGCCCACAAAGGATCTTACGGCATCAGCAGTTTTGGGAGTTGGAAAATTTAGTACTGCAGTTACTTTACTTTGGTCAGTTGTAACCCCTCTAGGAGTGACTACGTGACCAAGAAACTTAATTTCTGATCTGAAAAATTGACATTTAGACAGTTTGATCTTTAAATTGGCTTCTTCAAGCTTACCAAGTACTACATCAAGTCCTTTCAAGTGTGTATCCACGTCTCTAGACATGACGATTATGTCATCTAAGTACACCATAAGTGCATTACCTATGAGACCTCTAAAGATATTAGTCATAAGCCTTGAGAACGTGATAGGGGAGGAACGTAATCCAAACGCCATACGGAGGAAGTGATAATGACCTGTAGGAGTGGAGAATGCAGTTAGCTCTTGGGTGTCCTCGTGAAGAGGGACTTGCCAAAACCCTTGTAACAAATCCAGGGTTGAAAAGACTTTGTTATCTCCGATGTTACGTAAAAGATCACCCAGTACAGGGAGTGGGAAGCGATCTGGAATAGTTTTCATTTAATATATGGTGTAATGGTACCATATGATGCAATGGTACCATATGGTACATTGTACCATACAGTACAATGATACCATATTGCAATTGTACCATATGGTACAATGGCACCATATGATACAATGGTACCATATGGTACAATATGATACAATGGCATATGATACAATGGTACCATATGATACAATGGTACAATGTGGTACAATGGCATCATCTGGTACAATGGTACCATATACAATGGTACCATATGGTGCAATGGTACCTTATCGTACCATATGGTGTAATGGTACCATATGGTACCACGTGATGCAGTGGTACCATATGGTACATTGTACCATACAGTACAATGATAACATATGGTTCATTGTACCATATGGTGCTGTTGTATTCAACACAATACACACACTAATATTTTCATTTATTTTGTTTACAATAGTTGTTTACAACAAAAATATGCAAAAATGTTATATATTAGTAATGTTCTATTATACATTTACAAGTGTACAGGAACTTGACACGTTCCTTGAGGTGGATGACAAAGCACTTTATCTCGGAAACTGGAGAGTCAGTAGCTAGCTTGCCTCGCCACTCACTCAGTCTTGGCTGGTGTCTCATGCCACCAACACCTATTGACCACATGGTACATGGTATCATATGTTACAGGGTACCATATGGTACATTGTACTATATGGTGTAGGGTACCATGCAGCACAGGATAACATATGATGCAGGGTACCATATGGTGCAGGGTACCATATGGCACAGGGTACCATATGGCACAGGGTACCATATGGCACAGGGTACCATAAAGTACAGGACACCATATGGCCAGGGCCGGATTAAGAAGTCTACGGGCCCTAGGCTATTCAGATTGGCGGGGCCCCTTTGAGTTATGGGTAAGCGAAGCGACCCCTTCCAGCTTAGGGGTGGGGGAGGGGTCGGTTTGAGCCTGTTTAAGGTCTAATTAAATACATTCTGGCTATTTAGATAAAATTTAATAGGGAAAGTACATCAAGACAACCAAAACCATTTACCAACAGCCATTATAACTATATTGTTAAATCATGCATTTTAAAGAGAATAAACTCAAGACAGCATAGTATTACTAGATTAGGCTATTAAAGTAGTGACATCATGTACCTATTATATTCAGCATAACCATGTTACACCCTTTTGTTCATTTTGTTCATTTTCTTATTATCACAATGGTATACTATTACATGTTATTTTTGCTATTTCACTTAATATTATATTCAGGAGTAATTCCATTAGTAGCTAAAATGGATTTACTCGACTTTATAATATTATCTGGTCATATTACTTAGCTTTGTATTTAGGTAGGTCATTTAATTAGTGTCAAATGCTGGTGACCTGGCCAAGCATCAGTAGGTGTTTTGAGCTGCTCGACCCCTGCTCCAACCGAGGCAAAGTGGGCTGGTAAAGCCTCACAGAGTTCAGTTCTTACCTTCCTCACCTCTCGTGAGGGAAGCTCCCAGATTCCTGGATTTAAACTTTTGGTCCCACATGAGGTTCCCTAGTGACCCTCCAGTACCTCGGACGGTATCTGACAGAAACGTCTCAGACGAAGTGTGTGTTGCTGTTTTGGAGACGCTGGTGATTGTCCCTAGCTCTGCTAGGAGTGAATTTAAGCAGTATTGGTTCAAAGAGGACGGTGAAAAAGTCATGGGAGACAGACTCGCCTCAAAATTCCTTTAAGTGTAAAATATTCCTAATCTCACTTAGTATATTATGAAAGTTGAATAAGAGTGAATTATTATTGAAGTGTTACGTCTTCTGTCTCATTTGGATTGAGTTAAGTAAAGTGTTATTATGTGAAGAGAAGGTGTTATGATACTAGAGCCGTTCAGCACTATAATCAAGATAATACTGTGTATTATCTTTTAAGTGAACTTAAGTGTAAATTTCATGAGTACTCTGTTTTATGGTGCGACCTTTTTAAAGTTAATATAAAACCCTTCTATGGTTTATTAAGAAACTTAATAAAAAACCGGAAAGAAACATTGTGATTGTTTACTACTGAACCCTTGAATGATTTAATCTAGAACAGGATATTCAATCCTGTTTATTTGTTGCAAGAAAGGGCTAAACAGGCTTAAGTAGTGGCCCTGTACGCAACAAAGTGGGGGCCCGTCCGCGAGTTGCTCTCTGATCCAAGGTGCTGGAGGAAATATCAGCCCTAGGAAGTAAGTGCCAATCCCATGAAAGTGAGCTGCTGTTCAGGTACCCATAAAATTAACTATGGAGGCTCAAATGCAACAGTTAATATGTGAGTTAACCTTGGAGGATTTGAAGTCTTTAAAACTTCAGAAGTGCTGGCAAATTGCCGTACGCCTAGGAGTGAAGTACAACAAATATTACACCGCTGAGACCACTCGATCTATTTTGAGAAACATGCTGTTTCTGGAACAAGGGGAGGTGGATGACATTGACGATACTGATGAGGCAAGTCTAATATCTCAATTTGAACACTTGGACCAACCGCTTGGAGCACAAGGACTTGATCTTGGTGGCCTTCCAACTTCCCTACCCTCTAGTGATGTGGCTGAGCCAGAATCAAAGGGAGCTGCTGGTGAGTGGACATCTCTGGGAGAGGTGCCTGAAATTGGGGCGTCTAATCATCCAGTTTCTGACCCTGGTTCACAAGAAGCACCCAGCGCAGGTGCTCAACCCAAGGAAAGACGGGAAAACTTGTATCCTCCAACTCCTCCACTACCGATTGGGCCCATATCACAGAGCCAGTTCGAAAGAATGGAGCGCCTTATTACTTTACAAATGGCCCAAATAGAAGCCCAAAGGAAGCTGAATGCAGAAGAGTTCGAGAGGGACACCATACTCTACGAACGTCAGCGGCAAAGGGAAGGAGTTGTGAGGCCCGAGGCCCGAGGCCCCCAGAAATATTTTCAACATTCATAAAGCAGCATCTTTGGTGCCCAAGTTTTGCGAGTCTGATCTGGACACATACTTCGATACATTCGAAAATCAGGCTCGAGCTATGCAGTGGCCCCAAAAATTCTGGGCTGTCTTGTTGCATACGACGCTGACTGGTAAAGCTCGAGAATGTACCGCGGCTTTGCCTTACGAAAAGTACATACAATATGACTCCGTCCAAAAGGTCATACTGGAGACCTATGATCTACTCCCATTGAGCTACCAGCAAGCCTTCCGTACTCTGCAAAGGTTACCAGGGCAAACTTGGGTGGACTTCGCCAGGCAGAAGAAGGTAGCTTTCGAGAGGTGGCAAAGAGCCTCACAAAGCAACACCGTAAGCAGCTTAACCCAATTAATACTACAAGAGGACTTCTATAATTCTATATCTGGGGATTTGCGGAAGTTCCTGATCGACCGTCCAACACCTGATGTGATGGAGACCGCTGCACTGGCCGATCGCTACGAGATCTCCAGCCAGCTGATCCGTGATAGAACATCCAGAGAGGAAGCAGTAAAATTGGGCCAGAAGGTTCGACCAGTTAAGTCAAGAACAGAACCTCGCCAAAAGTTTCCTTCAGAAGCAGTGACCTCTCGAACCCTGGATAAGCCATGCAATGGTGACCGGTTTCAACTACGACAGAACCGGGAGGTGTATAAAGCCAGGAAGAACTTGTCCTGTTCATATTGCCAAAAGGGAGGTCATGTGAGAAACCAATGTTATCAGCTGGAAAGGGACAGGAAATATAAGTATCGAGAAGGTGCTCCTGTGCAGATGGTGTCTTCAGTAGCCCACACGCAGAGATGTTTACAGGCGGATCTAGAGCCGGCAGGACCGAAGACTGCTTCACTGAGATGACCTGAGACGAGGGCCATCTCAGGGCAAGAAATTGAAAAGGCAATGAGCCCATATTTTTCAAAAGGAAAAGCTGGTATTGACGAGGGTCAAGTGGTGCCGGTTAAAACCTATAGGGATACGGGGAGTTACTTGACATTGTTAAAAAAGGGAATCCTCTCTTTGTCTGACCGCACTTATACGAAGATAGATGCACTTCTGGAGGCTTATGGAGGAGCCGTTTCTAGAGTTCCCCTCCATAGGATATACCTAGACCTGGGTTGCTATAAAGGATATGCGACTGTCGGTATATCAGATAAAGGATTTCCTATTAAGTCTGCTGACCTACTGATAGGAAATGACCTAAGCTGCGAAGGAATCAAGAAAGAACCTCTGGTGATAGAAAATACCTCGGGAGAGGATTACGTGATTGAGGCTCATAGGAAGGACCTATCATTATTTCCACTGGGAGTTGTCACTAGGTCCATGGCAATGACCAGGTTACCTCCTGAATCAACAGAGGAAGAAGAGGACAAAGCTGATCTGGGTTTGAACCTATTGTTTAGTGCAACCCATTGGCCCGAGGATGCGACGTCTGTGTCTGCAGGGCTAGACTCAACTTTAGATTCTTTAGGTGCTAAAAAGTTTAGACCTGAAGATCTAATCCAAGCACAGATGGAAGACCCCTCGTTGGAGAAAGTAAGAAAGCTGTTGATAACGGAAGAAGAGGCCGAGAAACTAGAGGACTGTGTTTATTCTAGTAGCGGTATACTTATGAAGAAATCCACCAGAAGACATTCTCTAGGGGCACCTTTGGCCAAGGTCAAGCATGTATTAATCCTGCCTAGGATTTATCGTGAGCTTGCATTGAAGGTCGCCCATAATAGTCCAATGGGAGGACATCTGGGATTAAGGAAAACAATGGTAAAGTTGTCAAAATACTTTTTTTGGCCTAGAATGCGGGAAACTGTGGTGGAACATCTTCGCAGTTGCCAGGTCTGTCAGACCATCGGTAAACCTGCTCATACCCCGCCTCCAGCTCCCCTCTGTCCTATCACCTCAGATGGCGAGCCTTTTTTCGTTTAATCATCGATTGCGTAGGTCCACTCCCCAGGACCAAGGCGGGGAGGGGAATCAGTACCTATTCACTATAATGGATTCTGCCACCCGTTACCCCGAGGCCATCCCCATGAGGAAAATAAATGCTCACACAATAGTCCGCGCTTTAATAAAGTTTTTCTCACAGGTAGGGCTGCCTCGAGAGATCCAGTCTGATCAAGGATCAAACTTCACTTCAAAAATCTTCAAGGAGGCCATGTCACGCCTTGGTGTAAGATCTATCCTCGCTACGAGCTATAGGCCCCAGTCCCAAGGAGCATTGGAACGGTTTCATCAAACATTGAAGGTGATGATGCGTTCCTACTGTGAACAATTCAGTAAAGACTGGGACGAGGGCATTCCTTTCCTTCTCCTGGCCGTAAGGGAAAGCGAGCAGGAAAGTCTAGGGTATAGCCCTTTTGAGTTGATATATAGTTATACGGTACGTGGACCCCTCGCAGTATTGAAAGATGTATGGACCGGAAGACGTACTCCGTCAGTTCAGGTATGCCCGGCTTTGATGCAGGAACACCTCACGAGGAACACCTCACGAGGAACCTAGCCGCAGAGAACTTGAAGAAAGCCCAGGCTAAAATGAAACTACGACATGATGAACATGCGGCCTCTCGCTCTTTCAACATCGGAGATAAAGTATTGGCTCAAAAATTCATGCCCGGACATGCACTGAAACCAAGATATGAAGGACCTTGGGAAGTCATTAAAAAACTGAGTGAAGTGAATTACCTGGTTCGTACCCCAGGGAAAAAGAAATCAGACCATACATACCATGTTAACCAATTGAAGAAATATTATGGAGGGTTAGCCCCGACTGTTGCCATTCTTCTAGAGTCCCAGCAAGAAGCAGAGGATTTAGAGGACTGCTCCAAAGGAATAGAAGTCCGTCTTAGAAACACTCAAGTTCTACAATCCCTGGACGATTTTTTAAAAGGTCTGGCCTGTGACCGAGCCAAAGAAGTGAAAAATGTGATTTTGAAGTACCCATCATTGTTTGGCGATATACATAAGCGTTGCACGTTGGGGACACACGACGTGGATGTCCAAGGAGCTGCACCCATCAAGCAGTCCCCTTATCGCTTAAGCCCTATTAAACACCAAGCTCTAAAGGAGGAAATCGACTTTTTGCTGACCCATGGACTAAATGAACGAAGCAAAAGCCCATGGGCCTCACCTTGTGTGTTAGTCCCAAAGTCAGATGGAACCTATCGTATGTGTACGGATTATAGAAAGGTGAATTCCGTCACAGTTCCTGATGGTTACCCTTTGCCTAGGGTAGATGATTTAATCGATACGGTTGCCGGAGCAAGTATGTGAGCCAGCTGGACTTACTGCGAGGCTACTATCAAGTGCCCCTGACAGACCGAGCTCAGGACATATCAGCGTTTACAGTGCATGGAGGCTTGTTCAACTACAGTTGGTTACCCCATTCCGTTTGTGCAACGCAGCATCTACGTTCCAGCGACTTATGAATAACCTTACTTATAACCTTGAGGGGGTTGAAGCCTACCTCGACGACCTAGTAGTCTTTAGTGACGAGTGGAGTTCACATTTAGTCCGTCTGGAGGCTCTTTTTAAGAAATTAGATGCTTATAATTTTACCATCAATTTAGCCAAATGCAAATTTGGACAAGCAATGATTAAGCATTTGGGCTTCAATATAGGTCAGGGGAAGGTGGCACCTATCAGTGCAAAAGTGAGAGCCATTGCAGACTTTCCTATACCAAGAGACAGAAAAGGGGTGCAGAGATTTTTGGGAATGGCTGGGTATTATAGACGATTCTGCCCTAACTTTTCACACATAGCCGCCCCCCCTTTTCGCGCTAACTAGTTCTAGAATTAAATTTGCTTGGTCTGAGGAATGTAATATGGCTTTTCATAGGTTAAAGCGATTATTGAACTCCTCTCCAGTATTGAAAAGCCCTGATTTTAACTTTCCCTTCCTGTTACATACAGATGCCAGCAGTTATGCTGTTGGATCAGTACTACTGCAGTCCTCCCCCTCCTTTGATATTCTACATCCGATATGTTGTTATTCCTCCACCTTAAAGCCACACCAAAAGAATTATGCAACCGTAGAAAAAGAAGCTCTAGCCCTGGTTATCTCTCTCGAGCATTTTGAAGTTTACTTGGGAACATCACCTCATCAGATTACAGTATACTCAGATCACAACCCTTTGACATTCATTAATACCATGAAGGCTAAGAATGCCAGAAAACAGAGGTGGGCCCTTAGAATTCAACCTTTTTCTATTAACCCTTTCAGGGTCCAAGGCCCAAATCTGGAGTCACGCACCAGTGTCCAAGAATTTTAAAAAAAAAAAATTTTTATTTTTTCTTATGAAATCGTAGAGAATCTTTTTGTGAAGGTAATAAAACAAAAAGTACGAAATTTGGTGGAAAATTTACGAAATTATGCTCTCGCGAATTTTGATGTGTCAGCGATATTTACGAATCGGCGATTTTGCCGACTTTGACTCCCATTTTAGGCCAATTACATCATTCCAATCAACCAAATTCTTAGCTATTTCACTAGTATTACTTCTATTCTATCGATTGAGCACAAGAAATCGCCAAGTCAACTGTTTCAACTACAAAATAAAGTGATCGGAAATTGTTAATTTGGCCAATTTAACACAAAGCTCAAAATATTCCAATTTCAAAATAGGCTCCAGAATAAACAATGTAGGTATTCCTGGAACTAAACTAACATTTCCTCTGTTCATTAGTTACATTTTGAGGCTTTACAAATAAATTCCATTTTGATTTTTTATTCACATAATGAATTTTTATTCACACCAAAAAATAGAAGATTTACCGTTATGCAATACTGTAATAATTGTATAAATATCATCACCATATTTGTGAATGTATATTAGACCCACCAGCTGACGTGTATTAGACGTGTGAGGTCGTTTGTTTACTCTTGAATATCGGCAAAAATTTAACATTTCTGCTACTTTGAGCTCAGTTTCAAGCCATTTCCAGTGCTAAAACCAATCAAAATCATCTCTATTTCTGTAATATGTCTTCCATTCTATCAAATGAGACCAAGAAATCGCAAATACAACTATAAAAAACATACGAAAAAACACTGCAAAGTTGCTGTTTTAATCGAAAAATCATGATTTCATTTTTTTTCTCTCATTATACACAGTGTGCTGCAGGATCTGTTTTATGTGGTGCACACATACCACATAGATGTATTCTCTCATATCTAGGCCCAAATGTACCACTCACAGTTTATCTGAGTGAGCTGAGCTCATGGCGTAGATCTACGGTTTGGACCCTGAACGTAAAGCCGTAGATCTACGGGACGGACCCTGAAAGGGTTAAAATCCTACACATATAGGGCAAACATAATGTAATTGCGGATGCTTTGTCCTGCCCTTAAACCAGTTGCACCAATATGCCCCTGTTCTAACTTATGCCTAATATTTCCTTTTTTGCCTACAGTTAGGTGAATGAGTGGTACTGTTTACAGTTTAGTTATGGAGGATGAAGCTTGGAGACCAGTTGCTGTGTCCTTACATTTTACTTGAGAGACAGCATTCGTGTCACCCAAGGCCAAGAGAGAACCCAATTCTGTTGAGGCAGATGTCTGTCGTCTCAACAATATCCTCCTTGAATACCTTCAGAACACATGAAGATTGTCTGGGACGAATTGGCGGTGAAATGTATATCAGTCTTGCTGTATGGGTATTTCAGTTTTTCTACTGAATCTAAAAGATTCAGGATTATTTTTGTCCTATTGTCAGTGCGACATTTGGTTGTGTGGAGGGGATGTTACACCTTTTTGTTCATTTTGTTCGTTTTCTTCTTATTATCACAATGGTATACTATTACATGTTATTTTTGCTATTTCACTTAATATTATATTCAGGAGTAATTCCATTAGTAGCTAAAATGGATTTACTCGACTTTATAATATTATCTGGTCGTATTACTTAGCTTTGTATTTAGGTAGGTCATTTAATTAGTGTCAACTGCTTGTGACCTGGCCAAGCATCAGTAGGTGTTTTGAGCTGCTCGACCCCTGCTCCAACAGAGGCAAAGTGGGCTGGTAAAGCCTCACAGAGTTCAGTTCTTACCTTCCTCACCTCTCGTGAGGGAAGCTCCCTGATTCCTGGATTTAAACTTCTGGTCCCATATGAGGTTCCCTAGTGACCCTCCAGTACCTCGGACGGTATCTGCCAGAAACGTCTCGGACGAAGTGTGTGTTGCTGTTTTGGAGACGCTGGTGATTGTCCCTAGCTCTGCTAGGAGTGAATTTAAGCAGTATTGGTTCAAAGAGGACGGTGAAAAAGTCATGGGAGACAGACTCGCCTCAAAATTCCTTTAAGTGTAAAATATTCCTAATCTCACTTAGTATATTATGAAAGTTGAATAAGAGTGAATTATTATTGAAGTGTTACGTCTTCTGTCTCATTTGGATTGAGTTAAGTAAAGTGTTATTATGTGAAGAGAAGGTGTTATGATACTAGAGCCGTTCAGTACTATAATCAAGATAATACTGTGTATTATCTTTTAAGTGAACTTAAGTGTAAATTTCATGAGTACTCTGTTTTATGGTGCGACCTTTTTAAAGTTAATATAAAACCCTTCTATGGTTTATTAAGAAACTTAATAAAAAACCGGAAAGAAACATTGTGATTGTTTACTACTGAACCCTTGAATGATTTAATCTAGAACAGGATATTCAATCCTGTTTATTTGTTGCAAGAAAGGGCTAAACAGGCTTAAGTAGTGGCCCTGTATGCAACAAACCACAACAGCACTATTATTCCCTTTATAAATCATTGACCATTATTTTTATCACTGCATCATGCATAAGACTATCAAATCATATAAACTCAAGAAAGTAAAGAATTGTTTATATTCACAGGCACTTCTTAAATAAACTTTTTTCTGGATTTCATATTGTCAAAATCATCAATTATATTCTGAAAATCAATATTTCTTGTTAGATCAGACTCAGTGGTCAACAAGGCTAGGTTACACAATTTGTCTTGGCTCATTGTTGAACGGAGCTGGTTTTTCACTCTTTTCAAAACAGAAAATGAACTTTCTCCTTCACAGTTAGTAGCTGGAAGTGTTAGGTAAAGGCAATACACTATGTCAACATTATGGAAGGTTTCTGAGATAACTGCATTTCTTAAATGTTTCAAAGCAGCTGAGGGTGCACATTTTTCAGGTGGAGCTTTAACCTGATTCATATTCCCAGAAAAATGAACTATTTCTTCAACAAATGTGTCCTGAACATCTGCTGAAAGGTGTTGTTGCAACTTTAATGCAGCTTCTCTCAATTCTGCATCTGGCATAGTAGTAATTTTGAACAGAAATCCAAACTTGTCATTGAGATTCTGGTAGATTTCTTTTCTTTTCACCAATTCTGTAATCAGTGAATCCAGAATGACGAAGTATGTACCTGTCTTACATTTCTGCCTTGGTAGCAACACAATTTCACTGTCTGGCTCTTCAAAATTGCGTTTCCTCTTCCTTGACCGCTGATGATCAGCCCGGTAACTGTAGTCTTTCACCAGCAGTTTAGTTTTCTCTTCAAACATTTCAAAAGCTTCATCATTGCGAAGTGAGCTTACAAATTCCACTAAGCCTGCATAGAGGTTAGCACAAGTAGCCATTTCAATTTTAATTTTCTGAAGTGTCTTTTTCGTGGCATTTAACCGTTCCAGTATACAGTCCCGAAGCACACAGAGTAAGGCCAATTCAAAATCTTCCAATTTTGATGCTAAGCTGGCTGCTTCGCTTCTTGTAGTTGCTGTCTGGTCTTCATCCTCTGCTATTTGGATCAAAGCAGAACGTATTTCAGCAAAGCTGTCTTTCAAAGCATGTGTTGCATCATGCTGCACTGACCACCTTCTTGTTGATAATGATTTGATGACATCTCCATGAATGGTTGACTTGAGTATACTCCACCGATGCGTTGAAGCAGAGAAAAAATTAAAGAGTGCTTGTAAAAGTCCAAAAAATGAAACTGCAGCGACACTACACTCCGCAGCACATGACCCAACAAGATTAACCCTTTGAGGGTTTTGGTCGTACTAGTACGTCTTACGCGTAGGGGTTTTTGTCGTACTAGTACGCATAAATTCTAGCGGCCTCAAATCTCGCAGGAAAAGGCTGATAAGCCTAGATGTGAGAGAATGGGTCTGTGTGGTGGGTGTGCGCAGCAGGAAAAAAATCTGGGACCCAGTGGTGCATTGTGGGAATGCCATCATAGTACACAATTTCCACCGTGCCCTGCGGTAAGAGGTTCCTCACTCCTCGGCGAATTGGGACACTTTTGTTCCCCAGTGACAGTTCTAATACAGGTGGAAGTGACAGTGAAGATGAGTTTCAAGGTTCTGGTGAGGTTTTGACCGAAACTAATGACCATAATATGGGTAATAGTGAGGAAAACCCAGACAACCCACAGCCTTCCACCTCTGGTGCTGGGCCATCGTTCAATTGTACCAGAATCAAAGAGGAAACTCCTATTTTCCAAAATCCCAGACTCAGATGTGAGCATTGGTGATGATAGTGATAGTGATTATGAACTACAAGCTCTTCAAACTTGTTCCAAGAATGGAGGAGGAGGAGGAGGCAGAGGAGGAGGAGGCAGAGGAGGAGGAGGCAAGAGGAGAAGGAGGCAAGAGGAGGAGGAGGCAGAGGAGGAGGAGGAGGAGGAGGAGGAGGAGGAAGAAGAAGAGGAGGAGGAGGAGGAAGAAGAGGAGGAGGAGGAGGAAGAAGAGGAGGAGGAGGAGGAGGAGGAGGAGGAGGAGGAGGAGGAAGAGGAGGAGGAGGAGGAGGAAGAAGAAGAATACGTAATGATAACAATAATACATAATAATAATACATAATAATAATAATACATAATAATAATAATACATAATAATAATAATACATAATAATAATAATAGGTAATAATAATAATATGTAATAATAAATGTTCACCCATGACAGTAACAAGATAAGGGGAGATAACATCTGATAAGTGCTGACGTTTGATGAGGGTAAATGAGGGTAGAGCTGATGCCAAAAGATGAGATGAACATCGCCCTCCCTTTGTTTTTGCTGGTATACTAACATTTCTGTCTGTCTATTTGCCTGTCTGTCAAGCTCCCTGTCTATCCATCTAGCTCTCTGTCTCAGAGAGCCACAAGACTGCGTCATCACTTTTACTCACATCTTCAAGCAGAGTATAGCACTTTGTCTGGGTTTCTTGGGTTATCCTAGGTAATTTATACTATGTATACTTGTATTTATGTGTACCTGTGAGACAGAGATAGACAGACAGATAGAAAGAGAGAGACAGATTGAAAGAGATAGAATGAGGGAGAAAGATAAAACACCATTGTGTATGACACCATGTTTCAGAGTTCCACAAGCTGCAGAACTAATAGGAATATGTTCAGTGACTGTATATTGGTATATATATAATAGAACAATAATAATAAACAATGTTTTGTATTGTTTGTTTTTGTAAACAAGTTTTGTAAACAATATATTGATAATTATGTTTGTGTGCTTATTGTGTTGTATACAACGAGTGTATATATGTACATTGCACCTTACTTTGGTCTCATAGGCCACATAAGTTATGTGAAAAAATAAAATAGTGAAAAAAACAACAAACCTTCAAATACAAGTAAACTAAAGTTTACCGGGTGAGCGGCAGTCGCCGCTGTTGCCATACACGGCTCATTTTCTGCAAACTTCATGCATCCATATCTCCGTAAGTATTGATGTTAAATTTTTTTTGTTTATCCTATAATGTTTAGAAAAAAAAACTCTATTTTTTCAAAAGAAAAAATAATTTTTTTTTTTTTTGAAATTTGGCCGACCCTGAGAACGAGTTTCGGAGAGGGCCTGTCGACCCTCAAAGGGTTAAGAGAATGTGCTGAGCAGGGCACATATTCAGCAAGTGGGTTGATTTGCTTGATACGGGCTTGCAATCCATTATATTTACCCGACATGTTACGTACTTGCATTGTCGTAGCTCTGGCCACGGCAATCCATAATAGAGAGATCATGTTCAAGCAGAGTATCCAGTACTACATTCATTATTGTTTCTCCATCATGGCCTGAAAGAGGAATGAATTTTATAAAGCGCTCTACAGGCTTACCACTGGAGTCGACAAAGCGAACAATGAATGTCAATTGATCTGTATGTGAAATATCTGGTGTTGAATCTACACTTATTGCAAAGTATTTTGCAGTTTTCACAGCTGCTATGATGTTATTGAGGACCTTCTTAGTCATCAGTTCAATAAATTCATTGCATATAGTAGATGACATGTAAGATACAGTGCCTCTTCCTGCATTCCCAAGGCGTGACACATGATTTGCTAAGAATGGATCGAATTGTGCTAACAGTTCTATGATCCCTAGGAAATTACCATTTTTTCCGAACCAAAAACCTCATTTTCTCCACGGAAAGCAAGTCCTCTTAGAGCTAAGAATTTTACAACAGCAACAACTCTTTCTAGAACTTTTCTCCAATAAGTGCGCTCTTTTTCAGTTTGATTTTCCAAATGAGAATCCAATAAGCCTTTTTTTCTGTGCACGAAATACACTGGCTAAAATGCAGCTCCTGTGAGTGGTGCTGTTTTCATGTTCCTCGAAACGCTTGGAATTTTTCCAGTCATTGAACCCCTGTGTGAAGGTATTTTCTTTGGTAGAAAATAGCTTGCATGCTGAACAGTACACTTTTCCTGAGCTTTCAGAGTATACCATCCATGATCTTTTCACAGTTTCTGAATTTGTAAGCTTCCTATAAAACATAGATGACTTTAAACAACAATGACTTCCATCATCATAAATCCTTGCTGATTTCCTAAAGTCAATGTTCAGAGTTTGACTGAAGTTTTCTGCAATGAAAGCATTACGTAGAGAATCTGGGATTACATTTGGCCATGAGGCAGGATCTTTTAAGACAAATCCTGTGGATGAAATGTCCATTGAGTCATTGAGAGGAGACACAAAAGAAGTAGATGCTGGCTGAGAAATAATGGAGGGAGGGCTTCCTGTATGATCTGACGTATCTGCAGATTCAACTGTACTGGTAACATCAGAAACTGTTTTCGTGAGCGTGTCTGTGATCTTTCTGCAGCTTCCTACATCTTTCTTTTTCTGTTCTTCTTCTTGAATTTTCTTCTTTCTTTTCTGTGACCCACTCGCATAAGAACGTCCAACATCACGTTCACGAGATGCCATAATGAGGATGTATCACTGTCTGTAATCATGCAAATACAAATTTTCCATTATCAATTATTATTAATTTTTTAATTACAGTGGACCCCCACATAGCGACCTTAATCCGTGCAAGAGGGCTGGCTGTTATGCGAAATGTTCGGTATGCGAATGAATTTTCCCCATAAGAAATAATGGAAATCAAATTAATCCGTGCAAGACACCCAAAAGTATGAAAAAAAAAATTTTTACCACATGAAATGTTAATTTTAATACACACAAACTGAAAAAGGCATGCACAATTACATGACACTTACTTTTATTGAAGATCTGGTGATGATTGATGGGATGGGAGGAGGGGAGAGAGAGTGTTAGTGTTTAGAAGGGGAATCCCCTTCCATTAAGACTTGAGGTGTCGAGTCCTTTTCTGGGGTTACTTCCCTTCTTCTTTTAATGCCACTAGGACCAGCTTCAGAGTCACTGGACTTCTTTCGCACAACATATCTGTCCATAGTGGCCTGTACCTCTCGTTCCTTTATGATTTGTCTAAAGTGGTTCACAACATTGTCATTGTAACAGTCACCAGCACGGCTTGCAATAGCTGTGTGAGGGTGATTTTCATCAAAAAAGGTTTGCACTTCAAGCCATTTTGCACACATTTCCTTAATCTTTGTAGTAGGCAATTCCTTCAATTTCTCTCTCCCCTCCTTTGAACCAGTTTCCCCAGGTCTGGCCTCTTGCTCTTGAAGTTGATCTATCAGCTCATCAGTGGTTAGTTCTTCATTGTCCTCCTCCACCAACTCTTCCACATCCTCCCCACTAACCTCCAACCCCAAGGACTTCCCCAATGCCACAATTGATTCCTCAACTGGTATACTCCTCTCAGGGTTAGCCTCAAACCCTTCAAAATCCCTTTTGTCTACACATTCTGGCCACAGTTTCTTCCAAGCAGAGTTCAAGGTCTTCTTAGTCACTCCCTCCCAAGCCTTACCTATAAGGTTTATATAATTGAGGATATTAAAGTGATCTCTCCAAAACTCTCTTAGAGTCAGTTGAGTTTCTGAGGTCACTACAAAGCACCTTTCAAACAGAGCTTTTGTGTACAGTTTTTTGAAGTTTGCAATAACCTGCTGGTCCATGGGCTGCAGGAGAGGAGTGGTATTAGGAGGCAAAAACTTCACCTTAATGAAGCTCATGTCCCCATAAAGTCGCTCTGCCACGTCTGTAGGATGACCAGGGGCATTGTCTAACACCAGGAGGCACTTAAGTTCTAATTTCTTTTCAGTTAGGTAATCTTTGACATTGGGGGCAAATGCATGGTGTAACCAGTTATAGAAAAAGTCCCTAGTGACCCATGCCTTACTGTTTGATCTCCACAGCACACACAAATTATCCTTGAGGACATTCTTTTGCCTGAACGCTCTGGGAGTTTCAGAGTGATACACTAATAAAGGCTTAACTTTGCAATCACCACTAGCATTGGAACACATCAACAAAGTAAGCCTGTCTTTCATAGGCTTATGTCCTGGGAGTGCCTTTTCTTCCTGAGTAATGTAGGTCCTGCTTGGCATTTTCTTCCAAAACAGGCCTGTTTCATCACAGTTAAACACTTGTTCAGGTTTCAGTCCTTCAGTTTCTATGTACTCCTTGAATTCCTGCACATATTTTTCAGCCGCTTTGTGGTCCGAACTGGCAGCCTCACCATGCCGTATCACACTATGTATGCCACTACGCTTCTTAAATCTCTCAAACCAACCTTTGCTGGCCTTAAATTCACTCACATCATCACTAGTTGCAGGCCTTTTTTTAATTTAATCCTCATGCAACTTCCTAGCCTTTTCGCTTATGATAGCTTGAGAAACGCTATCTCCTGCTAGCTGTTTTTCATTTATCCACACCAATAAGAGTTTCTCAACATCTTCCATCACTTGCGATCTCTGTTTCGAAAACACAGTTAAACCTTTGGCAAGGACAGCTTCCTTGATTGCCTTTCTGTTGCCCACAATAGTAGAGATGGTTGATTTGGGTTTCTTGTACAACCTGACCAGGTCGGTGATACGCACTCCACTTTCATACTTATCAATGATCTCTTTCTTCATCTCTATTGGAATTCTAACCCTTATTGCTGTAGGGTTGGAACTGAAGCTTTCTTGGGGCCCATGGTCACTTATTTTCCAGAAACAGCACCGAAAACACTGTAATAATACGAAATATTCCGATTGTATGCTTGAATGTTACCGCGGAGGCTGGCTGGTAAACAATGCCACCGGCGGAACATATGAGGCTGGCTCAGGCCGCACATTGGATGCGTCTCGGACGAAGGGCGCTGAGCGGGTTTTTGGGCGGTATGCGAGGCAAAATTTTAGCGATCAAAGCGTCCGGTATGCGGATTGTCCGTTATGCAAGGCGTCCGGTATGCGGGGGTCCACTGTATTATTAAATTTTTTTTTCTGTCAATTGGGGGGATATGGCCCTTGTAGCCCCCTTTCCTCTGGCTGCGCATCTAAAAATTCAAAACGTTACCAGAAAGGAGTCATATACAGAACTTTTACCATAGATTAGGTTAGTGATTTGGGCTACGAATATTTTACTAATTCATCCTCCTTGATCTCCAATTTACTTAAACAGAAATCATACCAAGTCCAAGAACAATGCACAATGGTATTTATATTACCATTTTCATAACTAAACTAATCATTATGTTTTGCATGATATATGGCCTACCACCATATATATGGACATGAGAATTAAAGAATGCAGGGACAATTTTCAGTTTCACCCAACCAATGATTTTCTGATGTGGCTTATGTGTTTCTGAGGAAATATGTAGTAAATTAATTGATGTTCTACATCACTTCCATCGCAACTTGAAAACTAAGCATTTGCGACGGAAGTGATGTAGAACATCAATCAATTGAGATCTGTTATTGAAATGATGAAGACTTAAAGACAGGACAAAGTGCTTTTAAAACCTACAAACAGAAGTCAGTTTGCATTTTTAGGTTTTTCTTTATAGTATTTTTACCAAAAATGCGTCTTTACTGGTCCATGTGTCTTTACTGGTCAAGTAACCCTATCAGGTACCTTCCTTAACATTTAGAGGCGAAAACAAACATTTATCCATACACATCAATGTCTATCAACAACACTTCAGTTAATTTGTCACAGTACAAGTCTAGATAACGTGTAATTACTACAGAAAATTGGAGAGGAATCTCCCATACTCACCCATTAGCGGGAAAACACAGCTGTTCTGATGTAAACAAAGGCGTGTTGAGTGTTGCCATCTATGGTTAGGTTTATTTATTTTTATTTTATTTTATTTCATTATTTATTTTTGGTTTGATTAATTTTTAAAAATCAATTTTACTCTCCAAACACTTGAACTTTTTAGGTAGGGACCCCTTTGCTCTTGCACCATGTGTGCAGTCTTGGATGAGCCCCTGAACCCCTTGGGCCGCGGGGCCCCCAAATGCGCGGGGCCCTAGGCAAATGCCTAGTTTGCCTATGCGGTAATCCGGCTCTGCATATGGTACAGATACAGGGATAACTATGGAAATAAGTCACCCTGACTTGTTTGGGTTATCCTAGGATTTTATATGCATGCTGCTATGTATGATAATCTATGTAATTGTATTTCTGTACACCTGAATAAACTTACTCAAGTGCATGTGGCATCATAAGTAAGTTTATTTAGTTATACACAAATAAAGTTACATAGAATATCATACTTAGCAGCATATGTTTGGAGAACCTAGGATAACCCAAAAAAGTCAGACACTTATTTCCATTAGGGTCCCTGTACCCTGTACCATATGGTATAATGTACCATATGGTACAATGTACTGTATGGTACATTGTACCATATGGTACCACTCTACCATACAATACCATTGTACCATATGATACCATTGTACCATATGGCACAATGGTACCATATGGTTCAAAATCATAGAATTCGTCTTCATCTCCACTTCCATCAGTCTTAGAACTGTAAGTTGTGAGGAGGAGAGTCAGAATTCGCCCAGAGAGTGAGTGGGGAGTGAGAGCTTCCTTGCAGCCAGGCACAATGAACAAAGCTACTTTGCCGGCATTCCCACAACGCCATGCGAGCGTCCAGATTTTTTCTATGGTGTGCACACTGACCACCCAGACCCATTCTATCAGATGTAGGCCTACCAGCCTTCTCGCGCTAAATTTGACGCCGCTAGAATTTTGGCATAGATCTATGGTTTGGACCCTGAACGTAAAGCCATAGATCTACGGGACAGACCCTGAAAGGGTTAAATAGTACTAAACTAATATATCACACTATAAATTGTTTTAAATTGTTACATTGTAATAATGTAATCTTTATTAACTAATTCAATAGTGTAAAAAGTCTACTAGACTATCAAAACCATGTAGCATCACCTGATATAATATTAAATTCTCCTGTACTCGCTAACTCATCTAATGACCATATGAACTATGTATTATTGCCTTACTTTTCTTAAATTAATCTTTAAGTTTGCCCGAAATGCTCAACATACAGATATTCCTCTGTACAACCATGTAATTTGTCAAAATAAAAAATCTAATCTAATCTAATGCTGACTTGCTATACAACCTCTGCAGACACTTCTTTGAAGCAAGGAATAAAACAAGGAATTTAAGGTATAGTAAAACACAGGACAGTATTTCTTTCTTACTATTGCAAACAATAAAATGATAGTGAAACATGATGGCTTCAGCAGATCAAAGAAACAACTCACAAGAGTTTACTGCTCACTGAACTACAGATCAAACAAACAACAACAGTCTACTGTTAACTGAACTACAGATCAAACAAACAATGCCAGTTTACTGTTCACTGAACTACAGATCAAACAAACAACAACAATTTACTGTTCACTGAACTACAAATAAAAAAAACGACTCACAACAGTCTACTGTTCACTGAGCTACATAACTATCAATCACTTATACAACACACGAGACACAGTAACAATCACCACCTAGGTGAATCAGAAAGAAGTCTCGTAATGAGCTAGACTGTAGGGGCTAATGACCCTTGGAACAACCTCCATGTAAGACTCCAGGCAGGTGAACTCACCTATTTGTGGCTGCAGGGATCGAGTCACAACTCCTAGCCTGCCTCTTCACTGATTGTTACTAGGTCCACTTTCTGCTTGCTCCATAAGCATAGGCACCATACTGGTATAGGTACCATACTGGTGCTGCATATTACAATAGGGTCTGATGTACACTGAGTACTGTACATGGTCATGAATGACTCCTTACTTAGATGTCGGAGTGAATCTGTTTGTGTGTGTGTGTGTGTGTGTGTGAGAGAGTATGCATGTGTGAGTGTGTGCATGTATGAGAGTGTGCATGTGTGAATGTGTGTGTGAGAGCGTGCATGTGTGAGCGTGTGTGTGTGTGTGAGAGAAAGTGTGCTTCTTCTTATGACCAGAGCTTTGGTAAGATGGGTAAGGAAGAAGGATGGGTAAGGATAGAAATATTGAAGAAGGGTGGGAGGGGGAAAGAGGTAGGATATAAAAGGTAAGTGGCCCAACCACTTTGGTGTACGTAATTTAAAAAGTGTATGTGAAATGATAAGATATTTTTGAAGGGGTATAATACTAACCCATCAGAGTCATATAGATATAACAGATATATAAGTACATGGCTCTGAATTGGTAGTAATTATACAAGTTACAATTGCTTTTTTTTTTGCGATTGCACAACGGATATTTAAGCGACAATGAAGGCAATGATTTCCTGGCCAGTTTATAGAATTACTTGACAATGGCTTCTTACAGGTGGTGTCCTGCCATAGTAAATTATTATTTTATTTTATTATCACACTGGCCGATTCCCACCAAGGCCTGAAAAAGAAAAACTTTCACCATCATTCACTCCATCACTGTCTTGCCAGAAGGGTGCTTTACACTACAGTTCTTAAACTGCAACATTAACACCCCTCCTTCAGAGTGCAGGCACTGTACTTCCCATCTCCAGGACTCAAGTCCGGCCTGCCGGTTTCCCTGAACCCCTTCATAAATGTTACTTTGCTCACACTCCAACAGCACGTCAAGAATTAAAAACCATTTGTCTCCATTCACTCCTATCAAACACGCTCACGCATGCCTGCTGAAAGTCCAAGCCCCTCGCACACAAAACCTCCTTTATCCCCTCCCTCCAACCTTTCCTAGGCCGGCCCCTACCCCGCCTTCCTTCCACTACAGACTGATACACTCTTGAAGTCACTCTGTTTCGCTCCATTCTCTCTACATGTCCGAACCACCTCAACAACCCTTCCGGTGGCCCGGTGGCCTGGTGGCTAAAGCTCCCGCTTCACACACGGAGGGCCCGGGTTCGATTCCCGGCGGGTGGAAACATTTCGACACGTTTCCTTACACCTGTTGTCCTGTTCACCTAGCAGCAAAATAGGTACCTGGGTGTTAGTCGACTGGTGTGGGTCGCATCCTGGGGGACAAGATTAAGGACCCCAATGGAAATAAGTTAGACAGTCCTCGATGACGCACTGACTTTCTTGGGTTATCCTGGGTGGCTAACCCTCCGGGGTTAAAAATCCGAACGAAATCTTATCTTATCTTATCTCAGCCCTCTGGACAACAGTTTTGGTAATCCCGCACCTCCTCCTAACTTCCAAACTACGAATTCTCTGCATTATATTCACACCATACATTGCCCTCAGACATGACATCTCCACTGCCTCCAGCCGTCTCCTTGCTGCAACATTCATCACCCATGCTTCACACCCATGTAAGAGTGTTGGTAAAACTATACTCTCATACATTCTCCTCTTTGCCTCCAAGGACAAAGTTCTTTGCCTCCACAGACTCCTAAGTGCACCACTCATCCTTTTCCCCTCATCATCCGCTGACACGTCCACTCCCAAATATCTGAATACATTCACCTCCTCCATACTCTCTCCCTCCTATCTGATATCCAATCTTTCATCACCTAATCTTTTTATCCTCATTACCTTACTCTTTCCTGTATTCACTTTTAATTTTCTTCTTTTGCACACCCTACCAAATTCATCCACCAATCTCTTAACTATCTTTTGCTAACTAGTACCAACTACCTCATATATTTTTTTTTTTTTCCTACTTTTTTTTTTTTTTTTATTCTTTTGCTACCTTAACTTGTATATTTTATCTTGTCAATTTAAATCTAGTTATACTCTAATTCTTGTAAACAACTTCTATAACACCTTAGTGCAATTACAACTGAGAGTCTTGTGCCTTTTTTATATCATTAGATTAAACTCAGTTGTACTATAGCTCATTCTAGCTCAATACATAGTACAAAAGTCATTATATTAGACCATAGTGTAATTACTAGTGAGAGCCTGGTGCTATTTTTAATTTGTATTTCTACATTAT
Organism: Cherax quadricarinatus; assembly: GCF_038502225.1. Classification (NCBI taxonomy): domain Eukaryota; kingdom Metazoa; phylum Arthropoda; class Malacostraca; order Decapoda; family Parastacidae; genus Cherax; species Cherax quadricarinatus. The sequence continues at coordinate 216,600 of NW_027195229.1, forward strand.
TAGATTAAACCTAGTTGTACTATTGCTCACTCTAGGTCAATACATAGACTATACCAAAGTCATTACATTAGACCTTAGTGCAATTACAAGAGTCTTGTGCTTTTTTTAATTTGTATTTTTATATTATTAGTTTATACCTAGTTGTACTTTAGCTCATTCCAGCACAACACATAGACAACACCAACTTCATTATGTGTATTAGTGACTATACTCTACATGACCAAAATGCTATAGCTATATACTTGTCCAAACTTCCCACCACTACAGATATCAGTACTAAAACTCAACACACAACTCAGGATATAAATAACCATAATTTAAACCTAGAAGATGATTGATCACGTTGACCCTGATCTAAACCTCCATAATCTGACACACAATCAAAACCTATTGGAAAGTAACTGCCTTTACTACACAGCATCACAATCCAGCACTATCCTAAACAATGATAAAAGTCTATCAGTACTTAACTACAACATCAGGTCCTGGCACTCCTTGAATCACTAAAGACATCCTTCTCCTGCATTATTCTTACCGAGACCTGGCTAAAACAGGACACAATAGATATCTACCCTCTACCAGGATACACAGCAATCCACAACTGCAGACCATACCAAGTTGGGGGTGGTATTGCAATCTATTACTCTACCAAATTATCTTGTATCAGCACCAATTGCTTTAGTGATGAATATGGAGAATACATTTTTGCTAATTTTACTGTAAAAAACCTTAAGACGCCTATAACAATCGGTGCCATTTACTGGATACCCCACACTAACATCCCAAACTTCAGTGAGAAATTAAAGGCACTAATAACAAACAGACAAATGAGTAAGCACCACCTTCTCTTAGCTGGAGACTTCAACATCAACCTTGGCCTACTAGATGATCAGCCTGTAACTGATTTCATCAACAATATGAACAACACACTTCTCATACCAACAATAACTAAACCAACCAGGCTCACTGAAACAAGTGCAACCATAATAGACCACATATGGACCAATATACTAGCCCCCCTTAAATCAGGGATAATCACAGATAGCACTACAGACCACTACCCTACCTTCCTCTTGACAAACATTAGTAAACCACCGCTTGAATACAACAAAGTCTCATTTAGACTCCATGATGAGGCCTCAATAAGGAAGTTCACAGCTGACCTAGAGACTGTTGACTGGCCTACAGAATTCTCCAAGGCCAATGGTATTGACGACTGGACAGACATTTTTCTTAACAAACTACTTAGACTATACAACAAACACTGTCCTATAAAAACGAAACAGATCACAAACAAACGGCTTGGTTGCCCATGGCTAACCAGCACCATTCTGAAATCCATTGATAAGAAACACCAATATGAAAAGCAATATAGACAGGGCTTAATACACAAAGATATTCTTAAACACTATTCATCAGTCCTCACCAAAGTAATAAAGAAAGCCAAACAACTATACTACTCCAGTAGATTCACTGACACAAGAGGAGATATAAAAAAGACCTGGAAAACACTCTCTCAGATTCTAGGGACCCACAAACTGAAAAAAAACAAGAATATTGTCCTAACTAAACCTAATGAAACATCACTGCAACCCACCGACACAGCTAACAAGATAAACGACTTCTTCTCAACCATAGGTTCTAATCTTGCCAATAAAATCCCACGTACCAATGCCCATGCTGGGGACTACCTAGTTGGGAATTTCCCAAATTCCTTCTATCTTGCTCCAACTGAGCCCACAGAAGTCACCAAGATTATAAAGTCACTTAAAAATAACTCAGGGAATCTGTCTCATGTCCCACCATTATTGTACAAGAGAGTGGCCCATGTCCTCTCGCATACTATCTCATTGCTTTTTAACAAGTCACTAGAAGCTAGCACCTTCCCGAAACTACTCAAGACGGCAAGGGTTACACCAATACATAAAGGTGGTGACCCTACAGATTTAAACAACTATAGGCCAATATCAAACTTACCATTGCTATCCAAAATCTTTGAGAAACTCATGCACAGGAGACTATATTCATTTATAACATCACAAAACATACTCAACCCCTGCCAATTTGGATTCAGGAAAAATAAAAGCACTAACGATGCAATTATAAATATGCTAGATCTGCTTTACACAGCATTGGAAAATAAGGAATATCCACTAGGAATTTTTATTGACCTAAGAAAAGCTTTTGACACAGTAGACCACGGCATCCTACTCCACAAACTTGACCATTATGGTACAAGAGACCATGCGCTTGCATATTTCAAATCTTACCTTACTAATAGGTATCAGTATGTCACCATTAAAGACACAGCATCAACAACACAGCCACTTGATACTGGAGTTCCGCAGGGAAGTGTCCTTGGTCCCCTGCTCTTCCTCATATACATCAATGGTCTTCCAAACGTATCTCGACACCTGAACCCCATTCTCTTTGCTGACGACACGACTTATGTCATCTCTCACCCTAATCTTGCAACCCTCAACACCATTGTTAATGAGGAGCTGATCAAAATATCGACTTGGATGACAGCCAATAAATTTACGCTTAACGTTGACAAAACCTACTACATTATGTTTGGTAGCAGAGCAGGAGATGCGCAAATTAACATTAAGATCGACAACACTCTAATTACCAGGCATAATGAGGGCAAGTTCCTAGGCCTATACCTCGACAACAACCTGAACTTCAGCACCCATATCCAACACATAACCAAAAAAGTATCCAAAACGGTTGGGATCCTCTCCAAGATACGATACAACGTGCTGCAAACTGCCCTTCTCACACTATACCATTCACTTATATATCCATACCTCACCTATGCTATCTGTGCTTGGGGTTCAGCTGCAGCAACACACCTAAAGCCAATAATAACCCAACAAAAAGCCGCAGTAAGAATAATCACTAAATCCCATCCCTGGCAACACACACCCCCACTCTTCATAGATCTAAACTTACTCCCTGTTCAGTACATCCACACTTACTACTGTGCAATCTACATCTACAGGACCTTAAATTCCAATATTAACCTTGACCTAAAACGCTTTCTTGATAGTTGTGACAGAACCCACGGGCACAACACCAGACACAAACATCTCTATGACATTCCCCGTGTCCGACTAAACCTTTATAAAAATTCAATGTATGTCAAAGGCCCTAAAATCTGGAACACCCTACCTGAAAATTCCAAAACTGCAGACACATTCATCACCTTCAAAACTACCATCAGAAAACATCTTATCTCCCTGATACACCCTGTCAACTAATAATACGAATACCACCTGGTGGTTCACACTTACACTCACTCACCCATTTGACCATAAACAGAAATATCAATCTCAATCTCAAAATAATGAATCTTAACTAGTCAATAGTTGGCCTGTGATACTCCAATACTGAAACTATGTATAGTGCCAAAACAAAAGCATTCACATTGCTAAACTCACAACTAGTATTTAGTCACTTAGCCATAATACCAACTTATCTCATATTTCTGTAACATTTTAAACCTAGGATTTAATATAAGTCTGCCCGAAATGCCTAGCCATGCTAGGCGTTCTAGTGGTACACTCTGTAATTATTATTTTACTACATGTAAACCACACAATAACCAAATTCTGTAAACTCAGCATTGTAATACTTACAGAGAATAAAGTTTGAATCTGCAACTTCTCTTCAGAATCTCCCAAGAGCACAGTGTCATCAGCAAAGAGCAATTGTGACAACTCCCACTTTATGTGTGATTCTTCATCTTTTAACTCCACGCCTCTTGCCAAGACCCTCGCATTTACTTCTCTTACAACCCCATCTATAAATATATTAAACAACCATGGTGACATCACACATCCTTGTCTAAGGCCTACTTTTACTGGGAAATAATTTCCCTCTTTCCTACATACTCTAGCTTGAGCCTCAATATCCTCGTAAAAACTCTTCACTGCTTTCAGTAACCTACCTCCTACACCATACACCTGCAACATCTGCCACATTGCCCCCCTATCCACCCTGTCATACGCCTTTTCCAAATCCATAAATACCACAAAGACCTCTTTAGCCTTATCTAAGCCTTATCTAAATACTGTTCACTTATATGTTTCACTGTAAACACCTGGTCCACACACAGTAAATATAGCATAATTTTTACATTAGATTGTTATATAAGATGTCTCCCTAATTGGGGGCGATGATCTTCTCAGTAAACATAGAAGGGTTCTGGTGTTACCCAATCTTCTTCATCAGGGAGGTTGCTCAATATCATGGGTCGATGGTAATCATCTTTATGGATAAAATGACAGACCCTCTGTGGGAGAGTCATTCTTTGAGTCCTGTGAGGAGGAGGACTGATGATATAATCCGTGGTATTTGCAACTTGTATAGGATGTTATCTACCTGGCATGTATAGTTCTTGCATTGTATAGAGTTGTTTCTTTTTCAGGGTGTCAAGGCGTACATTTAAGGCAGTAATATCTTGTTGTATATGTAAATCTGCCATTTTAACTCTGTCTCTCCTCCTGGTACCCGTAATGAAGCGAAGAGCTCTATCCTGGACCCTTTGCAACTGTAGCATGTTGGTCTTTGTTGTTAATGTCATTGGGACACAAGGGTATTCGAGTATAGGTCTTATTATCATTTTATACAGATGTTTTTTGACATGTGGAGGGGATTGATTGAATCGAAAGAGACTGCTAAGACCGGTTTTGGCTATGTTGATCTTTTTAGTTACATGAGATGTTGAGTGGAGCAGCCTGTCTATTTCATATCCCAAGATCTTGTTAGGGTTTCTAATGGCTACCGGTGTACCTCTGATGGAGATACCCCCTTTATCTTCGATTGTTGATGCAAAACATCCTATCGTGCTAACAAGGACTTTGTCAGGATTAGTCATAATTCTCCATTTCTTTTCCCAATTAGATGTTCGACGAAGTTCAATATTAATTTTTTCTATGACTCTCTCATACTTGTATTTTCCTGTTACCGGAGTTGATGAGATAACATGAATAACATCATCTGCAAATTGTGTCACAATTGTATCATTAAACTCTGGTTGAGGAAGGTCATTCACATAGATGTTGAACAGAATTGGACTAAGACAAGAACCTTGTGGGACACCAGCTGTTAGTATAAAAGGCTCTGTCGACCTGCCATGAAAGGTGGGAATGATTTTTCTTTGAGTTAAGAAATTATACATTACTTTGAGAAAAGTCCAGTTATGGTCTGGTAGGTCAATGAGTTTGTATATAAGACCATCATGCCATAAGCTATCAAAAGCTTTATGAACATCTCTGGTGGCAATTAGGGCAAGATTGCCCTGATGTTTTAGACTTGCTACAGTATCAAAAATAACATTTATTGCATGATTGGTACCTCTATGTGTTCTAAAGCCAAATTGTTTTTCAGTAAAAAGGTGATTAAACTCCGTATAGTAGTTCAGTCTGTTGGAAATGATCTTCTCAAGAACTTTTCCAGTGACTTCAAGTAAAGATATAGGTCTATAGTTCCCCGGTTGGTGGATGTCTTTATTGGGCTTAGCAAGAAAGATCATCCTAGCAGTCTTAAAAACCACTGGAAAATGTCCCGAGGCCAAGATGGCATTAAAGATATTAACCAAAGACTGTTTACAATTTCTGGGTAGGAACTTTATTTGTTTCATTGTTATTCCAGAGAGGCCAGGGGCTCTATTTCGTATTCTTCCAATAACCTGACTCATCTCGAGTAATGTAATAGGTCTAGTAAGCAGGTGGGTATCTTCAAGAGTTGAAGTATCGATGGAAGGTAGTGGTTGTAGATCATCCAAGTTCTAATCTCTCCATTCATTTACCAACTGAGAGTGATTATTGTTAAATTGAAGACTGTTATTGTGGGAGAGAATTTTCTCCCATACATCACCCATCAAATTAGCCTGGTCCTGTGGATCATCAAATTTAATCTCAACATCTTCATCATCATCAACAGTGAAGGTATGAACTAGGTAGTTAGGAGCCTTGTGCTTTGCCCCTAACAATTGTCGGATCTCACTCCAAAATTTTGCTGGCTCACGTTTATACTGATTAGCTTGAAGAACAAGCAATTTCCATAAGTCCCGTTTGTGATGACTAATCATGTTAATTAATTCTTGCCTCAATCTGTGCAATGTAGCTACTGGTGGTTGTCGCATTTGAAGATGCCTTCAACATTCTGCTTGATAATTTCTTAAAGCGTCTCTAATTTCCGTAGGTTTATATTGTTGATAGATCTTTGTGGAAGCTAATTGGCAAGTTGCATTAGTAGCTTCAATTATTCTATTGTGAAGGGACCTGATTGCGTCATCAATTGCAGTGGAAGGTAGATTTTAAAATGACACAATTTCCTCTTCACCCAGAAATGCCCTGAAGGGGTCAAATCCTAGGGTGTTAAGATTGGGTTTAGGAGGTACAGGTATTCTAAATGGAGAAGTTTGTAGTTGTATTATAACAGGAATATGGTCAGATCCTACGTTTCCACCAGGAGATATACAACATCACAGTCTCTGTCTGTCAGTACTAAAGTGTGCATGTGTGAAAGCATGTGTGTGTGAGAGCATACGTGTGTGCGTGAGCATGTGTGTGTGCACAAGAGCATGCATGTGTGAGAGAGTGCATGTGTGTGTGAGAACGTGCATGTGTGTGAGCGTGTGTACATGTGTGTGCATGCACAAGTGTTTGCATGCACACAGGAGCGTACTCACCTAGTTGAGGTTGCGGGGGTCGAGTCCGAGCTCCTGGCCCCGCCTCTTCACTGATCGCTACTAGGTCACTCTCCCTGAACCGTGAGCTTTATCATACCTCTGCTTAAAGCTATGTATGGATCCTGCCTCCACTACATCGCTTCCCAAACTATTCCACTTACTGACTACTCTGTGGCTGAAGAAATACTTCCTAACATCCCTGTGATTCATCTGTGTCTTCAACTTCCAACTGTGTCCCCTTGTTACTGTGTCCAATCTCTGGAACATCCTGTCTTTGTCCACCTTGTCAATTCCTCTCAGTATTTTGTATGTCGTTATCATGTCCCCCCTATCTCTCCTGTCCTATAGTGTCGTCAGGTTGATTTCCCTTAACCTCTCCTCGTAGAACATACCTCTTAGCTCTGGGACTAGTCTTGTTGCAAACCTTTGCACTTTCTCTAGTTTCTTTATGTGCTTGACTAGGTGTGTGCATGCAAGTGTGTGCATGTGCATGTACATGTGTGTGCACGCATGCAAGTGTGTCTGTACTCACTCAATTGTGGTTGCAGGTGTCGAGTCATACTTCCTGGCCCCACCTCTTCACTGATCACTACTAGGTCATCTCTTGCCCTGCTCCACAAGCTTTATCAAACTTCGTCTTAAAATTATGTATGGTTCCCGCCTCCACTACATCACTTGCCAGACTATTCCACTTCCTGACAACTCTACGACTAGAGAAATAATGCCTAACATCCTTTAACCCTTTGACTGTTTTCGACGTATAAATACGTCTTACGAGCCAATGTTTCTGACGTATATATACTCAATAATTCTAGCGGCTTCAAATCAAGCGGGAGAAAGCTGGTAGGCCCACATGTGAGAGAATGGGTCTGTGTGGTCAGTGTGCACCACATAAAAAAAATCCTGCAGCACACATTGCGTAATGAGAAAAAAAAAACTCTGATCGTTTTTTTGGAATAAAACGCCGACTTTGAGGTGTATTTTCGTATAGTATTTATCGTTGTATTTGCGTTTTCATGGTCTTAGGTGATAAAATGGAAAACATATTACAGAAATAGAGATGATTTTCATTACTTTTACGATGAAAACGACCTTGAAACTGAGCTCAAAGTAGCGGAAATGTTCGATTTTTACCAATGTTCAAGAGTAAATAAATCACACCACACGTCCAATACACGTCAACTGGGGAGACTAATATTCTTTCACTAGTGCACTGATATTATTTATACCATTTTTACAATAATGCAGTCGTCTGCATAACAGTAAATTTTGTATTTTTTTGTATGAATAAAAAATCAAAATAGAAAGCAATAATAATATAAGAGGGGCCTAGAGATGTGACTAATGAACAGAGCATATGTTATTTTAGTGCCACGAATGTCTATCTTGTTTATTCTGGACCCTATTTTGAAATTGGCATCTTTTTTAGTTTGCGTGAAATTGCCAAATTGCCAATTTCTGACCACCATATTGGGTAGTCCAAATTAGTAAATGGGAGGTTTCTTGTACTCAGCTGATAGATAAAATGCAGTTCTAAAGAAATAGCTATGAGTTTGGTCAACTGGAACAATGAAATTGGCTGAAAATAGGGCTCAAAGTCGGCGAAATTGCCAATACGCACATGTCGCAGAAACCGCTAACTTCGCGGGAGCATAATTCCACGAGTTTTCGACCAAATTTCGAACTTTTGGTGTCATTACCATCGGGAAAAGATTCTCTATCATTTCATAAGAAAAAATAATTTTTTTTTTTTCAAAAATTGAGCGACATAGAATGACAGTTTCAGAGAGGGGCCTGAAACAGTCAAAGGGTTAACTCATCTGAGTCTTTGATTTCCAATTGTGACCCCATGCTTCTGTGTCTCATCTCTGGAACATCCTGTCTCTGTCCACCTTGTCATATCCTCACAGTATCAATATCATGTCTCCCCTAACCCTCTTGTCCTCCAGTATCATCAGGCCGATTTCCCTTGACCTTTCTTCACAGGACATTCGCCTTAGCTCTGGAACTAGTCTTGAAGCAATCTTTGCACATTCTCTAATTTCTTGATGTGCTTGGCCAGGTGTGGGTTCCAAAATGGTGCTGCAAATTCCAGTATGGGCCTGGTGTACACGGTATACAGTCTTGAACAATTCCAAAATGAGGTATCAGAATGATATTCTCAGGTTTGCCAGGTGCCCATATGCCGCAGCAGTTATATGGTTCATGTGCGCCTCAGATGTGCTTGGTATTATACTCACCCCAGGATCCTTTTCCTTGAATGATGTTTGCAGTTTTTGGCCACCTAGCCTATACTCTGTCTATGGTCTTCTTTGCCCTTCCCCAATCTTCATTACTTCGCATTTGGTAGGGTTAAATTCGAGGAGCCAGTTGCTGGACCCATCTTCCAGCCTGTCCAAACTTTTTTGTAGTTGTGCCTGATCCTCATCCAATTTAATTCTTCTCATTAACTTCACATCATCTGCAAACAGGGACACTTCTGAGTCCATCCCTTCTGTCACATCGTTCAAATATAACAAAAATAGTTTTGGTCCTAGGACTGACCCCATGTGGAACCCTGCTCGTCACAGGTGCCCACTCTGACACCTCGTCACATACCATGACTCGTTGTCACCTCCCTGTCAGGTATTCTCTGATCCATTGCAGTGCCCTTCCTGTTATGTGTGCCTGATCCACTAGCTTATGCTAGTGTGTATGTGTGTGTGTGTGTGTGTGTGTGTGTGTGTGTGTGTGTGTGTGTGTGTGTGTGTGTGTGTGTGTGTGTGTGTGTGTGTGTGTGTGCATGTGTGTGTGTGTGTGCATGCGTGTGTGTGTGCATGCGTGTGGGTGTGCATGCGTGTGTGTGTGTATGTGTGTGTGTGTGTGTGTGTGTGTGTGTGTGTGTGTGTGTGTGTGTGTGTGTGTGTGTGTGTGTGTGTGTGTGTGTGTGTGTGAGTGTGTGTGTGTGTGTGTGTGTGTGTGTGTGTGTGTGTGTGTGTGTGTGTGTGTGTGTGTGTGAGTGTGTGTGAGTGTGTGTGAGTGTGTGTGAGTGTGTGTGAGTGTGTGTGAGTGTGTGTGAGTGTGTGTGAGTGTGTGTGAGTGTGTGTGAGTGTGTGTGAGTGTGTGTGAGTGTGTGTGAGTGTGAGTGTGTGTGTGTGTGTCTGTGTCTGTGTGTGTGTACGCAAGTATGTGTGAGCACAAGTGAGAGTATGCAGGTGAGCTAGAGTTTGTCACGGCCACGCTAACTGGAGATTTGTCTGTAAAAACTTGCATTTGTGGTCACAGTGGTGCCTAAGCTAACCTTCCTATGGCATAGAAATATACCTAGTTGAATGAATTTTATTGTGTCTAGCTGGCCCAGTGGCTAACGCGACGGTCTGGAGTTTCGAGACTCTCTGATCGCTGGTTCTATCCTCGCCCATGGTATGGTTTGTTTGCAATTGCATCATTAGGTTTCCTGAGTGGTGTGTGTGCATGAAAGTGTGTGTGTATACGAGTGTGTGTGTATGTGTGTGTGTGTATGTGTATGTGTGTATGTGTGTGTGTGTATGTGTGTGTGTGTGTGTGTGTGTGTGTGTGTGTGTGTGTGTGTGTGTGTGTGTGTGTGTGTGTGTGTGTGTGTGTGTGTGTGCATGTGTGTGTGTGTGTGCATGTGTGTGTGTGTGTGCATGTGTGTGTGTGTGTGCATGTGTGTGTGTGTGTGTGCATGTGTGTGTGTGTGTGTGTGCATGTGTGTGTGTGTGTGTGTGCATGTGTGTGTGTGTGTGCACATTGTGTGTGTGTGTACTCACCTAGTTGTACTCACCTAGTTGAGGTTGCGGGGGTCGAGTCCGAGCTCCTGGCCCCGCCTCTTCACTGATCGCTACTAGGTCACTCTCCCTGAGCCGTGAGCTTAATCATACCTCTGCTTAAAGCTATGTATGGATCCTGCCTCCACTACATTGCTTCCCAAACTATTCCACTTACTGACTACTCTGTGGCTGAAGAAATACTTCCTAACATCCCTATGATTCATCTGTGTCTTCAACTTCCAACTGTGTCCCCTTGTTACTGTGTCCAATCTCTGGAACATCCTGTCTTTGTCCACCTTGTCAATTCCTCTCAGTATTTTGTATGTCGTTATCATGTCCCCCCTATCTCTCCTGTCCTCCAGTGTCGTCAGGTTGATTTCCCTTAACCTCTCCTCGTAGGACATACCTCTTAGCTCTGGGACTAGTCTTGTTGCAAACCTTTGCACATTCTCTAGTTTCTTTACGTGCTTGGCTAGGTGTGGGTTCCAAACTGGTGCCGCATACTCCAATATGGGCCTAACGTACACGGTGTACAGGGTCCTGAATGATTCCTTATTAAGATGTCGGAATGCTGTTCTGAGGTTTGCTAGGCGCCCATATGCTGCAGCAGTTATTTGGTTGATGTGCGCTTCAGGAGATGTGCCTGGTGTTATACTCACCCCAAGATCTTTTTCCTTGAGTGAGGTTTGTAGTCTCTGGCCCCCTAGACTGTACTCCGTCTGCGGTCTTCTTTGCCCTTCCCCAATCTTCATGACTTTGCACTTGGTGGGATTGAACTCCTGGAGCCAATTGCTGGACCAGGTCTGCAGCCTGTCCAGATCCCTTTGTAGTTCTGCCTGGTCTTCGATCGAGTGAATTCTTCTCATCAACTTCACGTCATCTGCAAACAGGGACACCTCAGAGTCTATTCCTTCCGTCATGTCGTTCACAAATACCAGAAACAGCACTGGTCCTAGGACTGACCCCTGTGGGACCCCGCTGGTCACAGGTGCCCACTCTGACACCTCGCCACGTACCATGACTCGCTGCTGTCTTCCTGACAAGTATTCCCTGATCCATTGTAGTGCCATTGTAGTGTGTGTGTGTGTGTGTGTGTGTTTATGTAAGCAGTCCTTATTTCCCTCATATGTACTACGTATGTTTTGCATATGTACCCAATCTCTTGGTTCCCACTGTACTATCTTGTGCCTAAAATTACATTCAATTCTGTATGCTAGGCTTCGCTAGGCTACCTCTCATACTACGCTATCTATCATTAACTGCTTAACTCTACTAAACCTCAATAAATTCTATTAAATGCCAGTAAATGCTGCTTATTCTAATTCTGATAGCTCGAGGAGAGTGACCCCCAATTTCCAGCTAGAGACTGGTGCTGACCCCATGCAACTCAAATTAGGTGAATATTACTTGCAGCTGGCAGTGGAGTAATGTTGTTGTCCTCCTGGGTCCCAGTATGAAAATGCTTGATGCTTCTCGGTAATTTTTCCACTAACTTCCTGTAGGCACTGTGGTCTCTAGCTTATCTAATATTTTCACTCACTCACTGTATTTACTGACACATCTATACATATCTCTTATCTCCCTGGTCTTGAGTCGCACTTATTCTTCAAAATACCCCACTGCATTATTATGGCAACACTATTTAGGCCTGACACAACCGTTCACCCTTCCAACGGCCCCCACTAAACACTTAGTCACTATTTCCTTTGTTTTCTTTTCTGTGATCACTTATAATTCCTTTTTTCGGGGCTTAAGTGATTATATGCACTCTTATGCGTGCACACGCCTATATCCCATACTCTATTCCTTATGGCACAGTCAGAAATTACCACCAAAACAAGAGTTCAAACCGTGTGACTCCTCCACGAGTGTGTGTGTGTGTGTGTGTGTGTGTGTGTGTGTGTGTGTGTGTGTGTGTGTGTGTGTGTGTGTGTGTGTGTGTGTGTGTGTGTGTGTGTGCGCGCGTGCGCATGTGTGTGTGTATATGTGTGTGTGTATATGTGTGTGCGTGCGTGCATGAGCATGCAAGTATGTTTGCACGTGCATGCATGCGACTGTGTGTGCATATTGGCAACTGTCCCTAGAGTAGGAATACACAACTTTGCATCTGGAGAATTATCTTCTGCTCTCTTACTGAGTAAAAGGATGCATCACTACCAAACTAAAAATATAACCACTGTTTTAAACAATATTAACCCGCTTTTTTTTATAGCTCCCAGTAAATAAGATCAATTTAATAAGCTGTAAGGAGCATTCTGTAAGTGTAATCTTCCCTTAATAATATTTTTTATCATCAATTAGTAAAACTCATTTTGCTAGTTTTGGGCATGGAGAACAGAGTGTACTTCTGGTTCTCTCTCCTTCCTCAATGAGATCTGTGTAGAGCAGGTTTTTTGCTCTGAAACAAATTAATACATACTTACTCCAAAAATTCTGAAGGTTAAGAAAGAGTGCACACATTAGCCTTTCTGTCAAATGAAAAATAATCACTGTAGAAGCTTCGGAGAAGAGCAGTATTTTTCAACGAAGTTAGTGATCATTTTGTTCCAGAGCCAAGAATTCCATTTAATTATGATGAAGAAAGTCATTTAAATATTTTAGGTTACTACCTATATTAATTGTTAAATGAATAAATAAAAACATGTATTAGCCCTTTCAGGATTTCCAAAGTACTAGTATGGCTTACGCACGAGGGTTATTGACGTACTAGAACGCCTAAATTCTAGCACCTTCAAATGTAGTGAGAGAAAGCTGGTGGGCCTACGTATGAAAGAATGGGTCTATGTGGTCAGTGAGCACAGTATAAAAAATATCCTGCAGCACACAGTGCATGAGAAAAAAAGCTCCGACCATGTTTTTGGTTTAAAACAGCAACTTTGCAGTGTCTTTTTTTATGGTATTTATGGTTGTATTCCAGTTTCCCTGGTCTCAATTTATAGAATGGAAGACATATTACAGAAATTGAGATGATTTTGATTGGTTTCATAATGAAAAGTACCTTGAAATTGAGCTCAAAGTAGCAGAAATATTCTATTTTTACAAAATTTCAGAAGTAAACAAATCATGCCAAGCATCCAATACACATCAACTGGTGAGTCTAATATTCTTTCACAAGTTCACTGATGTTATTTATAACATTTCTCCACTAATGCAGTAGTCCGTATAACAGTAAATCTTCTGTTAGGTAAGACACATATGCAACAGTTAGGTTGATAGAAGCAGAAGAGACATGAAGACAATGTAATCAGTATATCACCCTTGAAGTTTTGAGGTGGTCAGTCCCTCAGTCTGGAGAAGAGTATTGTTCCATAGTCTGAAACAATATGGAGTTGAAGTGACAGGATGGAGCCTTATATACCGCCAGGAGGCGAGATGTTGGCCACTAGTAGAGGTAAGAATGTAGTCGTTGGGAGGTTATGTCCCTCTCAAATCCAGCCATTCTCACTAGTAGAAGTTGTCCAAGTTTATTTCAGGTCTGTACCAAGATACCCTCGTGTTGCAGTGTCTGACAGAGTGAACATTAACAGGTTGTTAGGTAAGACATATGCAACAGTTAGGTATCTTTATTTCGAAACGTTTCGCCTACACAGTAGGCTTCTTCAGTCAAGTACAGAAAAGTTGATAGAAGCAGAAGAGACGTGAAGACGATGTAATCAGTGCATCACCCTTGAAGTTTTGAGGTGGTCAGTCCCTCAGTCTGGAGAAGAGTATTGTTCCATAGTCTGAAACAATATGGACTATGGAACAATACTCTTCTCCAGACTAAGGGACTGCCCACCTCAAAACTTCATGGGTGATGGACTGATTACATTGTCTTCACGTCTCTTCTGCTTCTATCAACTTTTCTGTACTCGGCTGAAGAAGCCTACTTTGTAGGCGAAACGTTTCGAAATAAAGATACCTAACTGTTGCATATGTCTTACCTAACAACCTGTCGGTATTTTATACCATTTTCATGTTCAGTAAATCTATTTTTTGTGAGAATAAAAATTCACAGTGAAAAGCAAAAGAGATGTAAGAGGGGCCTGGGGATGTGACTAATGAACAGAGAAAATGTTATTTTAGTGCCAGGAATGTCTGTCTTGCTTATTCTGGACCCTATTTGGAAATTGGCATCTTCTGAAATTTGTGTGAAATTGGCAAAATTGCCATATTCTGACCACTTTATTGGATACTTGAAATTGGTAAATGGGTGGTTTCTTGTACTCATTCAATAGAAAAAATGGAGTTCTAGCGAAATAGATATGATTTTTGTTGACTAGTACACGGAAATTGGCCAAAAACAGGGCTCAAAGTGGGAAAAATTGCCGATGTTTCAACATCGTTGAGGTCGCTAACTTCGCGAGAGCATAATTTCCATCAAATTTCAAACTTTTGGTCTCATTATGATCGGGAAAAATTCTCTATCATTTCATAAGGAAATTTTTTTTTTTTTCCAAAAAATTTTCGACCCTGAGAACTAGTTTAGGAGAGGGCCTCTTGACCCTGAAAGGGTTCATAATGAAACTTCAGCTTTAATAAAAAGCGTAACAAACTGTGTACGAACATGAACTTATGAACTTGAATGCTTAATTTTTTAAGGCTTCAAACTGACCATGCTTTTTCCATTCTAGGGCTCAGCTTAACTGTTTAGGTCACCAACCTCTCCTCATGTATGGAAAAAATTTAATTATTCAAATACTCTATACAGTAGGGCCCCACTTATATGGCAGGTTAGGTTCCAGGCTACCTCCGTAAAGTGGAACACCTTTTTTTCCACTTATAAATGCATATAAATACTAGATAACAAGTTTACACCAACATATATTAAGCTAGCAATAGAACTAGGCAATAAAAAAAATAAAAAAGTAAAATGCACATATAGTACACTCATTACTTACCTTTAAATATTTAAATAGGGTGAGATGAGTAGTATTTATTGTAAGAAATCAAGTATGGTATGTAAAGCAGCCAGCCAGGCTACCATACCAGGCCAACCCACCCATACATAACATTCTATGACGTTTAAGCATCCCAGAGCGATAAAATGCATATACAGATCGCTCATTACTTACCTTAAAATATTTGTCGCGACCCAAATCCTGAAGTGTCTCCTGGTGTCGAAAAATTTTTGGAAAAATAAAATTATTTTTTCTTATGAAATGAAAAGAGAATCTTTCGCTGATGGTAATGACAACTAAAGTACGAAATTTGATCAAAAACATACAGAATAACACTCCCGCGAAGTTAGCGATCTCTGCGATATATATGCATCGGCGATTTCGCCGACTCTGAGCCCTACTTTTGGCCAATTCCATTGTTCCAGTCGACCAAACTCAGCTATTTTTTAGAACTCCATTTTTTCTATCAATTGAGTACAAGAAACTGCCTAGTTACTAATTTCAACTACCCAGTAATGTGGTCAGAAATTGGCAATTTGGCCAATTTCATGCAAATTAAAAAAGATGCCAATTTCAAAATAGGGTCCAGAATAAACAATGCAGACATTCTTGCCACTAAAATAACATATCCTCTGTTCGTTAGTCACGTCTCCAGGCCCCTCTTATATTACTCTTGCTTCCTATTTTGATTTTTTATTCACACAAAAAATAGAAGATTTAATGTTATGTAGACTACTGCATTATTGTAAAAATGGTATAAATAAAATCAGTGCACAAGTGAAAGAATATCTGACTCCCCAGTTGACGTGCATTAGACGTGTGGTGTGATTTGCTTACTCTTGAACAATGGTAAAAATCTAACATTTCTGCCACTTTGAGCTCAATTTCAAGGTCGTTTTCATCATGAAGCTCATCAAAATCATCTCTAATTCTGTAATATGTTTTCCATTCTATCAAACAAGATCAAGAAAACGAGAATACAACCATAAATACTATAGGAAAATACACCTCAAAGTCGGCATTTTAATCCAAAAACACGGTTGGAGTTTTTTTTCTCTCGTTATGCATTGCATGCTGCAGGATTTTTTTTATACAGTGCACACTGACCAATTCTCTCACATGTAGGCCTACCAGCTTTCTCCTGCTTGATTTGAAGCCGCTAGAATTGAGTTTATATACGTCCGAAACACTGACTTGTAAGACGTATACACACGGCCGAAACAGTCAAAGGGTTAATGTGGGGTCAGAGGTGAATAAAAGAGATAGAACGAGTAAAAGAGAATGAGTACATGAGAGAGGACACTCGCGGAGTTAAGTAAACAAACCAGGCGAATGCCAGTTTTGTAAACAAACCAAGCAAACACGTCTGGTTTGTGTACAAGTTACATTGTGCACAAGTTGTCTCTATGTTGATACAGTAGAATAAATAGAGAGGAACACTCCCATTCTCACGTAACACCGTTTTTAGACGAAATGACGCTCTGAGTGAAGGCATACAAAAGGAATAATTTTCTACAGTTACCCCAACACATTTTCTCTTATGTTGGACTAGAGAAAACGTTATTCTTGCTGTCACTTGTACAAGTTGTCTGGCTACCACATCTCATATTCATTTATTCATTCTACAGTGGGGTGTATTTATCATCTTTATATGTTATGCATCATCTTTTTTATATAATTTTGAAAAAAATATTATAGATAGATTAATGAAAATGAGTATATTAACGTAATACACGACATTTAATGAGACTCGGGGATTATTAGTGAGTATTATCATTACTGACATGGCGTCACTTGCACAAGTCGTCTGGCTACCATACCTCATATTTGTTAATTTATTCTAGTGTGGGGTTTACCTGGAGTTTACCTGGAGAGAGTTCCGGGGGTCAACGCCCCCGCGGCCCGGTCTGTGACCAGGCCTCCTGGTGGATCAGAGCCTGATCAACCAGGCTGTTGCTGCTGGCTGCACGCAAACCAACGTACGAGCCACAGCCCGGCTGATCCGGAACTGACTTTAGGTGCTTGTCCAGTGCCAGCTTGAAGACTGCCAGGGGTCTGTTGGTAATCCCCCTTATGTGTGCTGGGAGGTGTATTTATCATCTTTATATGTTAAGCATAGTGTTTATTATATTACAGTGGACCCCCGGTTTACAATCAGCTCATAATGCGACCAATTATGTAAGTGTATTTATGTAAGTGCGTTTGTATGTGTATGTTTGGGGGTCTGAAATGGACTAATCTAATTCACAATATTCCTTATGGGAACAAATTCGGTCAGTATTGGCACCTGAACATACTTCCGGAATGAAATAATATCGTAAACCGGGGGTCCACTGTATTTTGAAAAAATATCGTAGATGGATTAACCCCTAAACGGTCCAAACGTATATATACATTCTTACCGCTAGTGCCCCAAATGTATAAATATGTTTTATTTTTCCTGCCTGCAAATTTGGCATGATTGGCCTGAGATGCCTGGTCAGCATAGAATGGGTTTTAACATTCGGTGTGCACCACATTAAAAAATCTGGGACCACTTAGTACCTTGTGGGAGCACCAGTTAAACTGAGCGCCAGCTAGAACAAACAGTGCGGCAAACACCAAGGATTCACTGATTTAATGTCATATTAACACTCCACTTTAAGAGGAAAGTGATGTTAACCCCAAGTTTAGGGTCTATCTGTCTCTGTCTGTCTTTGTCTATCTGTCTCTGTCTCTATATCTTTTTATCTGTCTCACAGGTACACTCAAATAGAATTATACATAGTGTAAATTACCTAGGATAACCTAAAAAATCCAAAGTGCTCTACTGTGCTTGTAGATATAATGCATAAGAATACCTGTTGGTTCACAGTGGCTCTCTCTGAGACAGAGAAAGAGACAAGTAGACAGACAGACAAGACAGAGAGACAGATAATCAGAGACAGAGATACCAGCTCATCAAATGTCACCCCTTATCTCTGCACCCTCTCTGGCACCCAACAAATGTCATCGCTTATCTTATCTTATCACTGCCCTCCCGGATGCTTGTCACTGACATTTATCTTACACATTGCTTAAAGGAAACCTCTTCCTTCTTCCTCCTCCTTCTATACTCCCGTGTATCCAAAACATTGCTGGGACCTACAAATACTTTGTATATATTCCTATGACCACGGACGGTGTAAATGTCCACCTGTCAATGTGTTTGTGACAATTTGAGTACAATTTCAGTGTCACTACAAAGATTGGTTATAAAATAACAAGAACTACAATAAATTGTAATTATCATAACACAAAAATTATATAAAATACAAAAATAAGAAAAAATGGTAATTGGCAACACTTCTGCAAGTGGCAGGACTCGATGTTGCCATCAGGTGAGCATTAAGTGCCAACTTTGCAGCCTCATATCTCAGTAAGTACTGACCCTAATTTTTTTAATTTAATCCTATAACAATGAGAAAATTTTTCTCTTTATTTCAATGTAAAAAATAATTTTTTTATTTTTCAAAATATTCAGGGCACTGGGTGAGAGAACGTATATATACGTTTGGACTATTTAAGGGTTAATGAAAATGTGTATATTAATGTAATATATGACATTTAATGAGACTCTGTGATTATTATTGAGTATTATTATTGTCATTACTAATATGGCATCACTTGTACAAGTCGTCTAGCTACCACATCCCATATTTATTTATTCTACTGTGGGGTGTATTTATCATCTTTGTATGTCATGTATAGTGCTTATTATATAATTTTGAAAAAATATCATAGATGGATTGATGAAAATGTGTATATTAACGTAATATACGACATTTAATGAGACTCGGTGATTATTATTATTATTATCATTACTAATATGATGTCTCGAGACATAAGACACTCTTAGTGATTTTAATGTGTACCTGCATGCCAGCACAGTGTGTAAGTTTATTTAGGTACAGGTATACACAAGTATAATTATCAGATTATATATAAAATATTAAATAACTTTTAAAAACACTTGAAATTTTGGAGTTTCCAGACATAATGGAGAGACGTGGTGCTTACTGAGCTCACAGAGAATGTCAACAACTCGGTTGGGGTGCAGTGGCCATATTAGAAAGTCTGGTGGACGGAGCCGTATAGCAAGATTTGGTCATAATTTGAAATGTCCGTATTAGTGGAATGCTGTAAAGCGAAATGCCGTAAAGAGGGGTCCTGCTGTACCTAGCTCCTGCTAATCCTACTGAAGTCTCACTCATCATAAAGTCAATGTAAACAAGACAGAAAACCTAATTAATGTACAACCACTAACGTACAAAAGAGCATCTCATCTGCTGTCACCCACTATTGCAACTCTTTTTAACAAATCAGTGGAATTTCCAACTTTCCCATCCATACTCAAGATAAAAAAGGTTACCCTGAGTCTCAAAGGAGGCGATCCAACTGAAGTGAACAACTATAGGCCTATACCAAACTTGCCCTTACTATCTAAAATCTTAAAAATAATAATACCTAAGTGAATTTACTCCTACCTAATATCTCACAACATACAGTACCAGTCATGGCATTATGCCACCCCTCCCCCACACACGTACCAAAACACAAACACATACCATGAAAGATTATAATAAATATATTTGCAAACTTACTGAGGTTCTAATACTTAGTGCCGTGTCCTTTATGCTTAATAATGTCCCTCAGCCGTGTAGGAAGACTCACACAAATTCTTGAGGGTTTGGGGAGGTATATTATTCTGTGCCTCATGTAGAGCAGCCTCCAGCCGTGAGATGTAACTAATATCCTTGCCCAATAAACTTTGTTTCACTATTGACCAGAGGTTCTCAATAGGGTTTAGGTCTGGGGAATTGCCTGGCCCGTCATTAAAAGAACCTCACTTTACAGTCCTTAAGCCACTGAACTACAGATATGGCAGTGTGAGGGGAAAAGTTCAACATCTAGGAGTAACGAGCGAATATATGATGATGATAGTTTGCTTGACAGTCTGCTTGTTAAGGTAGAGTCAGTGTCTAGCTCCTGCTACCCCTCCCCCCTCCTTTCTCCACACTGAAAGGTGACGTGTGGGACTCCGACTAAATGGATAATCACTTGACTCGCAGCTGCCAACACATCTGTAAGTAAAATGCCTCTGCTCCTGTTTTATTTGATATATTAGTCAAAAGCTTCACTTTTATCTAATCTTGAGACTTAGTTCATCCTGCCTTCACTTTCATGTTTATAAATCTTGTCTTTAAATCCTCACCATTCTTTTAAATGCCTTATACTTATCATGGAGAGTGATTTATCAAGCAGTGGTTAACTTTTGTCTCTTTCTAGCTTGGACTGCCAGCTAGGGTCATCTGGTGACTACAGAGACAGTTTGAAGGAAAGGAACCTAACCAGGTTAAGAGATGTCACCCACGATCTACGTACCATATTGTAGCTACACCCAGGCAGCTACCCCTCATCTCTGCAGTGGTGAAAGACCTGCGTTCCTATCATCTTGACAGATCATTCAAGGCTAGACATACTGTGACTGAATAGTCGTTGGGTTGTCACTCACCAGATGTGACCCCCCCCCCCACATCATCAGCAACGGCTACAGTTTGTACAATGCGCTGTGTCAACAACATCGACATGATCTACAATTCCACGTGTACAAATTAGTGGTGAATTCAATTATCATTTTTTTTCTATTTCATTTTTCATTTTTCTTTCAAACAGGATAAAAGTTCATGTTTACATGTTTTACATTTTCAATTCTTACAATAAAGTGTTTATATTTGTATGTTATTGTTATTTTTTTTATTATTTCTTTTCCTAAGGAGGAGCCAGCCTTGGTAATACTAACATAAGATCTTACAGGGCTGAGTAAGCCTTCACAGGCAGTATGACATGATGCACCATCCTGCATAAAAACCGTAGCCCCACACTTGTCAAACACCTTGGGTAAATTGTCACACAATAACTTCAGGTAATTACACTGGTTCAAATACTGGTTTTTGGGAAGCACAATGAGTTCACCAACACTCTGAGCACTGAAACACCCCAAAACCATGAGCCAATCTGGGTGTTTGGTGGTCCCACATGTGTAGTGTGGGTCGAGCATGTCACTACCTCTGGACTGGTACACATGCCCCCCACGGTTACAAGTGACAGTGAAGGTTGCTTCATCACTCCAAAGTACTTCAGACCACTGTTGAGGATTCCAGCAAAGATATTTCTTTGCATAATCCAGCCTACATTTCTTCTACGGCTTGGAGAAGACTGGTTTCTTAACCTGGCGCTAACTACTGCAGCCCAGTTTTGACACACGTCTGTTAACAGTTCTTACAGACACCTCTGAGAGAAGATGTGAGTTCTTTTCTTTCAATTCTCTAGCAGTTATCTTAGGTGTACTCTCTAACTGCTTCTTTAACCCTTTCAGGGTTTCGGCCATACTAGTACGGCTTACGCACCAGGGTTTTTGACGTACTAGTACGCCTAAATTCTAGCGCCCTCAAATCTATTGAGAGTAAGCTGGTAGGTCTACATATGAAAGAATGGGTCTATGTGGTCAGTGTGCGTGGTATAAAAAAAATCCTGCAGCACACAGTGCGTAATGAGAAAAAAAAAACTTTGTGTTTTTGGATTAAAACAGCGACTTTGCACTGTATTTTCGTATGGTATTTATTGTTGTATTCTAGTTTACCTGGTCTCATTTTATAGAATGGAAGACATTACAGAAATTGAGATGATTTTGACTGGTTTTACAAAGAAAAGTACCTTGAAATTGAGTTCAAAATAGCAGAAATGTTTGATTTTTACCAAATTTCAAAAGTAAACAAATCATGCTATGCATCCAATACACATCAACTGGCGAGTCTAATATTCTTTTACAAGTGCGCTGATATTATTTATACCATTTCTACACCAATGCAGTAGTCTGCATAACAGTAAATCTTCTATTTTTTTGTAAGAATAAAAATTCAAAGTGGAAAGCAAAAGAATGTAAGAGGGGCATGGGGACATGACTAATGAACAGAGGAAGTGTTATTTTAGTGCCAGGAATGTCTTTCTTGTTTATTCTGGACCCTATTCGGAAATTGGCATCTTTTGAAATTTGTGTGAAATTGGCAAAATTGCTAAATTCTGACCACTGTATTGGATAGTTGATATAGGTAAATGGGTGGTTTCTTGTACTCATTCGATAGAAAAAATGGAGTTCTAGCGAAATAATTAATTTTTCTGTCGACAAGTACACTGGAACTGGCCGAAAATAGGGCTCAAAGTGGGCAAAATCGCCGATGCGTAAACATCGTTGGGACCGCTAGCTTCGTGAGAGCATAATTCCCTAAGTTTTCCATCAAATTTCACACTTTTGGTGTCATTATGATCGGGAAAAGATTCTCTATCTTTTCATAAGGAAATTTTTTTTTTGAAATTTGACCTGTCGACCCTGAAAGTGTTAACACAATTAAGGTACGAACAGCTGTCTCCTTTGAGGGGCCAGGCCAAGATCTGGCAGACAGTAACTCGACACCTCCACCAGCCTTGAAACACTGCACCCAGTCCCCACTGAAGCTCACACACACCAACATTCTCCACTATTTCCTTCGTCTGGAGCCCAGCTTTGTGAAGCCCTATGATTTGAGCTATAGTTTCGAGTGTTAAAGACTTCCTTTTATCCATACTCAAACAAGTAAAGCCCCAAAATCAAAGGGAACATCGGACAAAAAATGGGGCAGATGAGAGACAAGAGTGCAACACTTTGTCTCACTACGGCAACCACGTGAGAACCGATTAGTCATTGTGGAGTGTGGCAGCAGGCCATGGTGTCATGCTCACGGCTGCTACCCGGCATAATGCACTGATGAAAAAAGACCCCCCTCTATATGGTAGGCCTTTGATTTTCGTCACGGCATTATGCCAGGGCGCTCACCCAGCACAATGCCATGCCTAGCAGTGTACTTAACCCCTGCCAGTTTGGGTTTAGGATGAAAAAAGTACGAATGCAATTATACAAATGCTCTAACTGCTATATGCAGCACTGGAAAAAATGAACATCCTATAGGACTCTTCAAAGACCTGTGAAAAGCATTCATCACAGCGGGCCACAATATCTTGCACCTTAAACTAGAACATTATAGGGTCAGAGGACCCCAGAGGATCATTGCATACCTAAAATTTTACCTTAGCAATAGACACCAGTATGTCTCCACTAACGGTGTAACCTCATCAACGCAGCCCTAGGGCAGTGTCCTTGGTCCTCTGATCTTTCTCATTTATATCAATGATCTCCTTAAACAAAATATGTTCCATTTGTAGATGACATTACTTACGTCTTTTCCCACTCAAATCAGACTACGCTCAGTGACACTGTTAACGATGAGCTACTAAAAATATCTACATGGATGACAATAAACAAACTCATCCTCAATATGGATAAAACCTACTACATGCTATTTGGAAACAGAGCTTTAACCCGTAAACGGTCCAAACGTATATATACGTTTTATCAACATTTTAAAGTATGTAAAAAAAGTATATCTTCTTTTTGTTTTTTTACATTTGAAAATGTGTAAAAAAAAAACTTTGATCTACTTTTTTTTTGTTACATTTGAAAATATGTAAAAAAAACGTAGATCTACTTTTTGTAGCACTACACATGTGAACGTAGATCTGCTTGGACCGTTTACGGGTTAACCCCTTCAGGGTCCAAGGCCAAAATCTAAAGTGGTGCTCCAGTGTCCAAGAAATTTTGAAAAAAAAAAAAAAAAAAAAAAAAAGTATTTTTTCTTACAGAATTAAAGAGTATATTTTTGTGAAGGTAATAAGACAAAAAAATTTTTTTCTTATCAGTACTTACCGAGATACAGCGGTAGGAAGTTGACCAAAAATGACCGGGTGGCGGCAACTTCAGTGACTTCCTCAAAATCCCATTTTTTTATTTTATGTTTTTTATACTTTTTTCTTTTCTTTTCTATTTTTTTCTTTTTCTAATAACATTTGTTGCCTGGGAGACCAGTATAATGTATATTGCATAAGTGTACACTCATTGTATTCAACACAATAACTGTGCTAATTTGTTTATCATTATATTGCTTACAAAACTTGTTTACAAGTTTATTGTGTTGAATACAATGGTACCATACAGTACCATATGGTACAATGGTGCCATAGGGTGCAATTGTGCCATATGATACAATGGCACATGATACAATGGTACCATATCATACTATGGTACCATATGGTACAATTGCACCATTTGGTACAATGGTACCATATGATACAATGGTACCATATGGTGCAATGGTACCATATGGAGTAATGGTACTATATGGTACCATATGATGCAATGGTACCATATGGAACAGTGTACCATACAGTACAATGATACCATATGGTTCATTGTACAATATGGTACTGTCGTATTCAACACAATAAACACACTAATATTTTCATTATTATTTTGTTTACAATAGTTGTTTACAACAAAAATATGCAAAAATATTGTATATTAGTAATGTTCTATTATATATTTACAAGTGTACAGGAACTTGACGTGTACCTAGAGGTGGATGACAAAGCACTTTGTCTCGGAAACTGCGGAGTTAGTAGCGAACTTGCGTCGCCACTCACACTGCCACCAACACCTATTGACCATATGGTACAGGGTATCGTATGTTACAGGGTACCATATGGTACATTGTACTATATGGTATAGGGTACCATGCAGTACAGGATAACATATGGTGCAGGGTACCATATGGCACAGGGTACCATACAGTACAGGACACCATATGGTACAGATACAGGGATAACTACGGAAATAAGTCACCCTGACTTTTTTGGGTTATCCTAGGATTTTATATGTATGCTGCTATGTATGATAATCTATGTAATTGTATTTCTGTACACCTGAATAAACTTACTCAAGTGCATGTGGCATCATAAGTAAGTTTATTTAGTTATACACAAATAAAGTTACATAGAATATCATACTTAGCAGCATATGTTTGGAGAACCTAGGATAACCCAAAAAAGTCAGACAGACTTGTTTCCATTAGGGTCCCTGTACCATATGATACAGTGGACCCCCGCATAACGATATTAATCCGTTCATGAGAGCTCATTGTTATGCGAAATTATCGTTATGCGAATGAATTTTCCCCATAAGAAATAATGGAAATCAAATTAATCCGTGCAAGACACCCAAAAGTATGAAAAAAAAATTTTTACCACATGAAATATACATTTTCCTACACACAAAGAGAAGGATACATGCAGAATAGTAGAGTAGTACATGCACAGTATATATTGTGCATGTACTACTCTACTAAATGAAGAATAAATGACACTTACCTTTATTGAAGATGCAGCAATGACTGATGAGACACTGTGTCCTGGGAGTGCCTTTTCCTCCTGAGTACTGTAGGTCCTGTTTGGCATTTTCTTCCAGAACAGGCCTTATCACACTGAGTATGTCACTACAATTCTAAAATCTCTCAAACCAACCTTTGCTGGCTTTAAATTCACCAATATGAGCACTAGCTAGAGGCATTTTTCCCTGTTCATCTGGGTGTTCGTCGACTGGTGTGGGTTGCATCCTGGGAGACAAGATTAAGGACCCCAATGGAAATAAGTTAGAGTCCTCAATGATGCACTGACTTTCTTGGGTTATCCTGGGTGGCTAACCCTCCGGGGTTAATTGTTTCTTGGTAATTGTTTCACGTTAAGCCACACCAACAACACTCTCTCCACATCTTCGAGTAATACAGCTGATGGTGGTGCAGCAACAGCTGTGGTGCAGCTGACCATGGTGCAGCAGCAGCTGGGTGCAGCAACAGCTGACCATGGTGCACCTGCAGCTGTGGTACAGCAGCAGCTGTGGTGCAGCAGCAGCTGTGGTGCAGCAGCAGATGACTGTGGTACGATAGTATTTATCACCCTTTTTACCACAGGGTTGGCACTAGAAGCTTTCTTCGGGCCCATGGTGGCTTATTTAGCAGTTACAAGCACTATAAATAATGGAATAATACAAAATGTATTGAATGTATGCATGCAACCGGCCACCCTGGCTTGTAAACAATGACGGCAAGGCAGGCGCTCAGGCTGGACGGACAGGTTCGGGACAGGTTCGGGACAAGTCATGTTCAGAGACAGCTGATGGTGCAACAGCAGCTGACCGTGGTGCAGTAGCAGCTGACTGGTCCAGCAACAGCTGACTGGTCCAGCAACAGCTGACTGATCCAGCAACAGCTGACTGATCCAGCAACAATTGACTGATCCAGCAACAGCTGACTGGTCCAGCAACAGCTGACTGATCCAGCAACAGCTGACTTATCCAACAACAGCTGACTGATCTAGCAACAGCTGACTGATCCAGCAACAGCGATTCTTAAATCTCTCAAACCAACCTTTGCTGGCTTTAAATTCACTAATATGAGCACTAGTTCCAGGCGTTTTTCCTTGTTCACCTGGGTGTTAGTCGACTGGTGTGGGATGCATCCTGGGAGACAAGATTAAGGACCCCAATGGAAATAAGATACACAGTCTTCGATGACACACTTTTTTGGGTTATCCTGGGTGGCTAACCCTCTGGGGTTAATTGTTTCTTGGTATTCTCAATAAGCCACACCAACAACGGTGCTAAAGCAGCAGCAGCTGACAGTGCTACAGCAGCAGCAGCAGCTGACAGTGCTACAGCAGCAGCAGCAGCTGACAGTGCTACAGCAGCAGCAGACGATGCTACAGCAGCAACAGACGATGCAGCAGCAGCAACAGACGATGCAGCAGCAGCAGCAGCAGCAGCAGCAGCAGCAGCAGCAGCAGCAGCAGCAGCAGCAGCAGCAGCAGCAGCAGAAGCAGCAGAAGCAGCAGAAGCAGCAGAAGCAGCAGAAGCAGCAGAAGCAGCAGAAGCAGCAGAAGCAGCAGAAGCAGCAGAAGCAGCAGAAGCCGCAGAAGCCGCAGAAGCCGCAGCAGCCGCAGCAGCCGCAGAAGCCGCAGAAGCCGCAGAAGCCGCAGAAGCCGCAGAAGCCGCAGAAGCCGCAGAAGCAGCAGCAGCAGCAGCAGCAGCAGAAGCAGCAGCAGCAGCAGCAGCAGCAGCAGCAGCAGCAGCAGCAGCAGCAGCAGCAGAAGACGGTACTACAGCAGCAGCAGCTGACGGTGGTACAGCAGCAGCAGCAGCTGACAGTGCTACAGCAGCACCAGCAGCTGACAGTGCTACAGCAGCACCAGCAGCTGACAGTGCTACAGCAGCAGCAGACAATGCTACAGGAGCAGCAGACGATACTACAACAGCAGCAGCAGCAGCTGACGGTGGTACAGCAGCAGCAGCAGCTGATGGTGGTACAGCAGCAGCAGCAGCTGATGGTGGTACAGCAGCAGCAGCAGCAGCAGCTGATGGTGCTACAGCAGCAGCAGCAGCAGCAGCTGCCAGTGCTACAGCAGTAGCAGCAGCAGCAGCAGCAGCTGACGGTGGTACAGCAGCAGCAGCAGCAGCAGCTGACGGTGGTACAGCAGCAGCAGCAGCTGATGGTGGTACAGCAGCAGCTGATGGTGCTACAGCAGCAGCAGCAGCAGCAGCTGCCAGTGCTACAGCAGTAGCAGCAGCAGCAGCAGCATCAGCAGTTGACCATGGTACCACAGTATTTCGATAATATTTCTCACCCTTTTTACCACAGGGTTGGCACTAGAAGCTTTCTTGGGGCCCATGGTCACTTATTTTGCAGATAAAATCACCAAAAACACTGTAATAATACGAAATGTTACGACTGTATGCTTGGATGTTACCGCGGAGGCTGGCTTGTAAACAATGCCACCGGCGGAACATATGAGGCTGGCTCAGGCCTCACATAGACGTGTCTCGGACGAACAGCGTTGAGCGGGTTTTTTAGCGGTATGCGAGGCAAAATCTTAGCGATAAAATGTATCGGTATGCGGATTTAACGTTATGTAAGGCTAACGGTATGCGGGGGTCCACTGTATAATGTACCACATGGTACAATGTACAATATGGTACATTGTACCATATGGTACCACTCTACCATACGATACCATTGTACCATATACCATTGTATGACATGGCACCATTGTACCATATGGTACCATTGTACCATATGGCACAATGGTACCATATGGTTCAAAACCATAGAATTCTTCTTCAGCTCCACTTCCATCAGTCTTAGAGCTGTAAGTTGTGAAGAGGAGAGTAAGAATTCGCCCGAAGAGTGAGTGGGGAGTTAGAGCTTCCTTGCCGCCAGGCACAATGAACAAAGCTACTTTGCCGGCATTCCCACAATGCCATGCGGGCGTCCAGATTTTTTCTATGGTGTGCACACTGACCACCCAGACCCATTCTCTCAGATGTAGGCCTACTAGCCTTCTCCCGCTAAATTTGACGCCGCTAGAATTTTGGCGTAGATCTACGGTTTGGACCCTGAACATAAAGCCGTAGATCTACAGGACATACCCTGAAAAGGCTAAATATCCAACTTAATATATTGATCAATGATTCCCCCATTACAAGGCTCACTTAGGCCAAATTTGTAGGTCTTCACTTTGACTACAACTGTGAAATTTCTACGTCCAACGCAACCAAGGTCTCCAAAAGAGTAGGCATCCTCTCCAAGACACAGTACTAGCTACGCCAAATGACACTAACACTATCACTCTAATCTACTCTTACCTCATCTATGGTATTTGTGCCTAGGAATTTACTACGGCTAATCATCTTAAACCATTAATAACCCAAAATAAAGCTGCTATGCAGATGATCACTCATTCCTGTGCCAGACCCCCCCCCCCATCACTCTTCAAGTGTTTGAACTTACTTAATATACAAAATGTGCACTCATAATACTGTGCCTACTACAGTGGACCCCTGGTATTCGATATTAATCTGTTCCTGAGAGCTCATCGAATACCGAAAATATTGAAAAGCGAATCAATTTTC
Source organism: Cherax quadricarinatus (assembly GCF_038502225.1). Taxonomy (NCBI): domain Eukaryota; kingdom Metazoa; phylum Arthropoda; class Malacostraca; order Decapoda; family Parastacidae; genus Cherax; species Cherax quadricarinatus. The sequence continues at coordinate 245,856 of NW_027195229.1, forward strand.
CCCATAAGAAATAATGGAAATCAAATTAATCCGTGCAAGACACCCAAAAGTATGAAAAAAACAAATTTTACCACATGAAATATTAAGTTTAATGGAATAGAATAATTACAATAACACCAATAACAATAGAATAATAATAGAATAATTGACACTTACCTTTAATGAAGATCTGGTGATGATTGATGGGATGGGAGGAGGGGAGAGTGTCGAAGCTGTTACTGTTTAGAAGGGGAATCCCCTTCCATTAGGACTTGAGGTAGCAAGTCCTTTTCCAGAGGTTACTTCCCTTCTTCTTTTAATGCCACTAGGACCAGCTTGAAAGCCACTGGACCTCTGTCGCACAACATATCTGTCCATAGAGCTCTGTACCTCCCGTTCCTTTAAGATTTGTCTAAAACGGGCCACAACATTGTCATTGTAATAGTCACCAACTTGGCTTGCAATAGCTGTGTTAGGGTGATTTTCATCCATAAAGGTTTGCAGTTCAACCCACTTTGCACACATTTCCTTAATTTTTGAAGTAGGCACAATGGATTCCACAACTGGCATAGGCTTCTCAGGGTTAGCCCCAAACCCTCAAAATCTTTCTTAATTTCCATACTAATTCTCACCCTTTTTACCACAGGGTTGGCACTAGAAGCTTTCTTGGGGCCCATGGTGACTTATTTTGCAGAAACAAGCACCAAAGACATTGACAATATGGAATGTACCGAATGTATCCTTAGATGCGCACACACTGCCTGGCTTGTAAACACTGGCACACACGGGGCAGTTCAGGCCACACGTGGACATGTCTCGTACGAATCGCATTGAATACTGGGTTTTCGATTGGATACAGTGGTGAAATTTTTGCATTAAAATGAATCGAATACTGGATTTATCGGATACCGATGCCATCGAATACTGGGGTCCACTGTATATATATACACAGCATTAACCTTAAACATTAACCCTAACCACAAACTTCTCCTTGATAGCTACAATACAACACTTAGGCACAACATAAGGCACAAAACTCTCTTCAACATCCCCCATGTCTGCCTTACCCTATGCAAAAACGCCATGTATTTAACCCGTAAACGGACCAAACGTATATATACGTTTTTTCAACATTTGAAAGTATGTAAAAAAAGTAGATCTTCTTTTTGTTTTTTTGTTATATTTGAAAATATGTAAAAAAAACGTAGATCTACTTTTGTAGCACTACACATGTGAACGTAGATCTGCTTGGACCGTTTACAGGTTAAAAGGACCCCAAGATTTGGAATTCACTGCCTGAAGCAGCAAAAGGTCCCCTGTCAGCCAATCAATTCACAGCTATAACTAAAAATCACCTTATTTCCCTAACTTAATTACATTAACACCATGCTACACCAAACAAAAGCAACTCATCTAACTACTTCCTGTTCCTTTACCATCTTTTATAAATGATCCATAGACTGAAATCATACAGCAAGTTTAAAACTACATAAGAAATCTTAGTTAACTCAAGATAACTGAATCAGTTTAAAATAATAATACATACTTAAATTTGTATTATTTTTTGCTACCTTTCCTTTTTTTTTTTGTAATAATGTATACTTAAAATTGTACCACTCAATACTTATGTCTAGCCTTTAGCAGTCTGAAAGCATTAGTATTAGTCTGCCTGAAATGCACATGCATGCTAGTGGCTTTCTTTGTGTTTAACGATATTTGATTATATGTAAACTACATTTCTAGACTGTTTTGTTTAGGAGCAGGCAAAGTTCACAGTGCATCATGGAAAACACAGCACATGTAAACAATTCAACCAGGACCTGTCTTACCACCATCAGCTTCCCTCCCAGCAAACTGGCTGTGGAACTGGCAGAAAGATGCCTTGTGTGTTCCAATTTCATTACAATTATATGATACTGATGTGGAATTTGGTAAAATAAACACTAAGTTGCTTCTTATCCTGGGATAACCTAATAGTCAAAGAATGTGACTTATTTCCACGTCTGCAGGACTATCATAGCGTGCAACTAACAAGACAATACTTTGTTAAGAAATATTACAATTTTGTGAAACTAACAGCAGAACTCAACCAAAAAACACACTATGTTGATTTAACCCAGGATAAGTCAAGAATGCAAACTATATGACTTATTGCCATGTTTTCAGGGGTATCCACACCTTGAAACAATTGTAATATCATAAGACTTCTTTGTACAAAATGTTAGAAGACAAAAAGCAATAAAAATAACAAGTAAAATGTTTATACCAATTTATATTGTTTATTTCAAGTAAGGCTAAGTGAGGCATGCATCTCCCCATGTTCCAACAGCTAATGTACATAGTGTTAGACAATGAAAAAAAAAATATCAATTAGAATTTTGGTGTCAATAAATTGCAAAACGTGTCCACTACTAAGGCATTTATGCCACTGTTGTGGGCAAGTATGTGATCATTTTTGCCAACTTTATCAGCATAAAATCAAATTATCATCCAATTTTTTTCTTGCTTTAAATAGAAAAACAGACTTAAAAAAAAAAAAAAAATTTGAATTTTTGACACAGGAAATTTTATTTCTTGGCACAGTACAGTTTAAGGATTAACAGTGTTAACTGCTTACCCTAACATTTTTTTACATTGTACATTCACACTTGAAAGCAACTACCATATATATAAAACAATCAAATAATGGAAGCCATAGTTAAAATATTACAAACATGAATTATAATGTTCATGTGAAGAAGAGAGAATAATATACATACAGTATTTAAATTAGAGGGACAAATTTAAATGAATCCTCTATTAAAAATAGATCTACAGTTAGCATGCTTATTTTGTTCTGTACTTTGAACAAAAATTCTTGCCCATCCCTCACTCCACACGTGGCAAATATATATACTCAAAAATATACTCTACTGTGATCAAAGAATTTATATTTTGATTATTCTGATTTACATTATTAATGTTAAGGCACAAAAGTCACTTATCTGTAGCTATTTTTAAACGTCATAACAAATGTAAATAGTGAAAAATGAATAGAGAAGCATGCTGTATGTCAGTGTATGACTGACTGCTTTCATCAGTACTTTATCAATTCTAACTCTGCAGTTATGAAAAAGAAGCTTCGGACAAAAGGCATATTACAAAAGAGAAAATGAAGCAGTCTTTGTAAAGATTGTAGTTACTGTAAAGGGAACTACTAGAGATGACCAAGGCTATCATCTATGTCCCAGTCCCCCATGCAATAGAGAGAAAACTAAAAGTTTACGTACCCAGGACCCATCAATGCTTTTGTATTCCTGAAACATCAAAACAGAAGAAGTTTTGATGGTTTTAATGAAAATAATATCACATAACAAAACAAATATAAAGGTAAGTGACAAGCGGCAAAAATCATGAATAATTTAGCACTAATGAAGGGAGAAGCAAATTATGCAATTTAATACATGTTAAAGTCTACCAACCAAGACCTAACAATGGTTTCCTTGGTGCAAGTGTCATTAACACTGATGAATGAACAATTATCCAAGCGTGTAACAAATACAAAGCAAAGACTGACAAAGAGCTGTGTATTTCAACCTCAATGAGTTAAGCTACTGAGCAGATTGAGGCTCAAATATACAGACCCTTTCCACTCTCTCTTTTATTTTCCATCCAAGTGGGATTTAACTGCTCACCACATAATGAATTCACTAATTTCACTCCTACTTAAGTGACGCGCTTAGTTTTCAAATGTCATGACTGAGATTACAAAAGAGCCAAACACATAAAATACTAACATACATACATACACACAAACACACACACACACACACACAAACACACACACACACACACACACACACACACACACACACACACACACACACACACACTGTATGCCACGTGTGGAGGGTTCAATGCTCTGGCATCAATACTAATTGAAACTATTTTTTGAAGACGGAAACTTAATTCTTTTTATAATTTGCTTCAGCAGCAGTTGCAGAAGCAACCTTGAATTGGTGATATGCTTTTCTAATAGCATATTCTACATAAATAAATGTGATCCAAGCAGTTCCAGATCTAAAAGTTATCTCAAATTTAGACACCCACTAACTTGTATCAAGTGAAGTATAGAGAATAAAATAAAGGACATGGTAAAAAAAAATATAGAAGAGGGGGAGAAGATGAGAGGAGGGAAGTAGGGAAGGTGGGATGAGGGGAATGAGGGAGAAAGGGGAGAGGAAGAGAAGAAATAAGAGGGGAGAGAGAAATAGAGAGGGAGGAAGAGAAGCTATGGCAATGAAAAGAAGGGGGATAAGGAGGGAAAGGGAAGAGGGTAAAGGAGAGAAAGAGAAACAAGATACCACCACCATTAATGAAGGTGACCAGAGTGCCTCTGAAGGATGAATAATGCAGGGTTTGTTTCTTAGCTGTTAGGTTTATTTTAGGAATATTGGTGGAGATGGATAAGACACATGGTGCACACAGCAATGATACTGAAACTTTTTCTAACAACCATCTCAGGTTTTCTTTGCACTTTAAAAGTTTAAAATTGGTACATTTTCTATGAACTTCCAACAAATTTTTAGCTAATATTTACCCCTGCAAAATTATTAACAGTTTCATGAAGAAAAATTTTGCCTCATAAACATAGAATTCATTTTGAGCTCATGTGCAAAAAGTGATAAATGCTTAATTGTGTTCCCTCTTTGTTTACATTATACAACAAATAGATTAAATCTACAATATTTCCACTTTCATTAATCAGGAGACATACTATACAATAGACCCTTGACTAACGCTGGAGTTAGGTCTCTAAATCCCTGCTGCATTCAAATTACCACTATTCAAAGTGAAGAACATATGGGAAAAATAGGGTTATATTCCATGGAGCTCTAAATAAATAAATAAATAAATAAATAAATATATATATATATATATATATATATATATATATATATATATATATATATATATATATATATATATATATATATATATATATATATATATATATATACATATATATATATACATATATATATATATATATATATATATATATATATATATAATACACATATATATATATATATATATATATACATAGATATATATATATATACATATATATATATATATATATATATATATATATACATATACATATACATACAGGAAGGCCCCGCTTTACGGCGTTTCACTTTATGGCATTCCGCTAATACGGTCATTTCAAATTATGACCAAAACTCGCTATACGGCTCCCCCCACCTGACTTTCTAATACGGTCACCGCACCCCACCTTGTTTGTTTACATTCTTCGTGAGCTCAGTAAGCACTAAGTCTCTCCATTTTGTCTGGAAACTCCAAAATTTCAAATGTTTTTAAAAGTTATTTCATATTTTATATATACTCTGATAATTATACTTATGTATACCTGTACTTAAATAAACTTACATACTGTGCTGGCATGCAGGTACACATTAAAATCAGTAAGAGTGTCTTATGTCTCCAGACGTCATATTAGTAATGATAATAATAATCATCGAGTCTCATTTAAATGTCGTATATTACGTTAAATACACATTTTCATTAATCCATCTATGATATTTTTTCAAAATTATATAATAAACACGATACATAACATAAAAAGATGTTAAATACACCCCACAATAGAATAAATAAACATAAATATGAGATGTCGTAGCCAGATAACTTGTACAAGTGATGCCAAGAATAACATTTTCTCTAATCTAACATAAGAGAAAATGTGTTACTGGGGGTAACTGTAGAAAATTATTCCTTTCGTATGTATGTAAGTTTATTCAGGTATACACAAATACAGTTACATAGATTATCATACATAACAACATATGTGTAGAGAACCTAGGACAACCCAAAAAAGTCAGAGTGACTTATTTCCATTGCCTTCACTCAGAGCATCATTTCTTCTCAAAATGATGTTACATGAGAATGGGAGTGTTCTTCTTTATTTATTCTACCGTATCAATGTAGAGACAACCTGTACACAATGTAACTTGTACACAAACCAGACGTGTACACTTCGTTTACAAAACTTACCTTTGCCTGGTTTGTTTACATAACTCTGCGCCTGTACTCTCTCATGCACTCATTCTTTCTCTCTCTCATTTATTCGTTTTATCTCATTTACTTACTCCTGACCCTACATTAAGACTACAAATATTTTAAGGTAAGTAATGAGTGAACTGTATATACATTTTATCGCTCTGGGATGCTTAAATATCATGGAATATATGTGTGGGTGGGTTGGCCTGGTATGGTAGCCCGGCTGACTACCATACATACCACACTTGATTTTTTACAATAAATACTACTCATCTCACCCTATATTTTAAGGTAAGTAATGAGTGAACTGTATATACATTTTATCGCTCTGGGATGCTTAAATATCATAGAATTGTATGTGTGGGTGGGGTGGCCTGGTATGGTAGCCTGGCTGACTACCATACATAAATACTACTTACAATAAATACTACTTGTCTCACCCTAGATTAAGACTATAAATATTTTAAGGTAAGTAATGAGTGCACTATGTGTGTATTGTACTTTTTATTGTTTTTTGATGCCTGGTTCTATTGCTAACTTAATATATGTTAGTGTAAACTTGTTATCTAGTGTTTGTATGCATTTGTAAGTGGAAAAAAAGGGTGTTCCACTTTACGGCGGTTTCTGCTTTACGGCGGTAGCCTGGAACCTAACCAGCCGTATAAGTGGGGCCTTCCTGTATATATAATATAGGGGGTGGTAGGAGAAAATTCTCAAACAGCTTCAGGGAGAATATTGAGTTTTCCCTGAAGCAAGTTTATTCTTTTCTCTGAGGATGAGGGTCCCTATAACAGTTCTAGAGGTGCTACCTTTATATATATTAATTTTATATATGAATATATATATATATATATATATATATATATATATATATATTTTTATTATCACACCGGCCGATTCCCACCAAGGCAGGGTGGCCCGAAAAAGAAAAACTTTCACCATCATTCACTCCATCACTGTCTTGCCAGAAGGGTGCTTTACACTACAGTTTTTAAACTGCAACATTAACACCCCTCCTTCAGAGTGCAGGCACTGTACTTCCCATCTCCAGGACTCAAGTCCGGCCTGCCGGTTTCCCTGAATCCCTTCATAAATGTTACTTTGCTCACACTCCAACAGCACGTCAAGTATTAAAAACCATTTGTCTCCATTCACTCCTATCAAACACGCTCACGCATGCCTGCTGGAAGTCCAAGCCCCTCGCACACAAAACCTCCTTTACCCCCTCCCTCCAACCTTTCCTAGGCCGACCCCTACCCCGCCTTCCTTCCACTACAGACTGATACACTCTTGAAGTCATTCTGTTTCGCTCCATTCTCTCTACATGTCCGAACCACCTCAACAACCCTTCCTCAGCCCTCTGGACAACAGTTTTGGTAATCCCGCACCTCCTCCTAACTTCCAAACTACGAATTCTCTGCATTATATTCACACCACACATTGCCCTCAGACATGACATCTCCACTGCCTCCAGCCTTCTCCTCGCTGCAACATTCATCACCCACGCTTCACACCCATACAAGAGCGTTGGTAAAACTATACTCTCATACATTCCCCTCTTTGCCTCCAACGACAAAGTTCTTTGTCTCCACAGACTCCTAAGTGCACCACTCACTCTTTTTCCCTCATCAATTCTATGATTCACCTCATCTTTCATAGACCCATCCGCTGACACGTCCACTCCCAAATATCTGAATACGTTCACCTCCTCCATACTCTCTCCCTCCAATCTGATATTCAATCTTTCATCACCTAATCTTTTTGTTATCCTCATAACCTTACTCTTTCCTGTATTCACCTTTAATTTTCTTCTTTTGCACACCCTACCAAATTCATCCACCAATCTCTGCAACTTCTCTTCAGAATCTCCCAAGAGCACAGTGTCATCAGCAAAGAGCAGCTGTGACAACTCCCACTTTGTGTGTGATTCTTTATCTTTTAACTCCACGCCTCTTGCCAAGACCCTCGCATTTACTTCTCTTACAACCCCATCTATAAATATATTAAACAACCACGGTGACATCACACATCCCTGTCTAAGGCCTACTTTTACTGGGAAAAAATTTCCCTCTTTCCTACATACTCTAACTTGAGCCTCACTATCCTCGTAAAAACTCTTCACTGCTTTCAGTAACCTACCTCCTACACCATACACTTGCAACATCTGCCACATTGCCCCCCTATCCACCCTGTCATATGCCTTTTCCAAATCCATAAATGCCACAAAGACCTCTTTAGCCTTATCTAAATACTGTTCACTTATATGTTTCACTGTAAACACCTGGTCCACACACCCCCTACCTTTCCTAAAGCCTCCTTGTTCATCTGCTATCCTATTCTCCGTCTTACTCTTAATTCTTTCAATTATAACTCTACCATACACTTTACCAGGTACACTCAACAGACTTATCCCCCTATAATTTTTGCACTCTCTTTTATCCCCTTTGCCTTTATACAAAGGAACTATGCATGCTCTCTGCCAATCCCTAGGTACCTTACCCTCTTCCATACATTTATTAAATAATTGCACCAACCACTCCAAAACTATATCCCCACCTGCTTTTAACATTTCTATCTTTATCCCATCAATCCCGGCTGCCTTACCCCCTTTCATTTTACCTACTGCCTCACGAACTTCCCCCACACTCACAACTGGCTCTTCCTCACTCCAAGATGTTATTCCTCCTTGCCCTATACACGAAATCACAGCTTCCCTATCTTCATCAACATTTAACAATTCCTCAAAATATTCCCTCCATCTTCCCAATACCTCTAACTCTCCATTTAATAACTCTCCTCTCCTATTTTTAACTGACAAATCCATTTGTTCTCTAGGCTTTCTTAACTTGTTAATCTCACTCCAAAACTTTTTCTTAATTTCAACAAAATTTGTTGATAACATCTCACCCACTCTCTCATTTGCTCTCTTTTTACATTGCTTCACCACTCTCTTAACTTCTCTCTTTTTCTCCATATACTCTTCCCTCCTTGCATCACTTCTACTTTGTAAAAACTTCTCATATGCTAACTTTTTCTCCCTTACTACTCTCTTTACATCATCATTCCACCAATCGCTCCTCTTCCCTCCTGCACCCACTTTCCTGTAACCACAAACTTCTGCTGAACACTCTAACACTACATTTTTAAACCTACCCCATACCTCTTCGACCCCATTGCCTATGCTCTCATTAGCCCATCTATCCTCCAATAGCTGTTTATATCTTACCCTAACTGCCTCCTCTTTTAGTTTATAAACCTTCACCTCTCTCTTCCCTGATGCTTCTATTCTCCTTGTATCCCATCTACCTTTTACTCTCAGTGTAGCTACAACTAGAAAGTGATCTGATATATCTGTGGCCCCTCTATAAACATGTACATCCTGAAGTCTACTCAACAGTCTTTTATCTACCAATACATAATCCAACAAACTACTGTCATTTCGCCCTACATCATATCGTGTATACTTATTTATCCTCTTTTTCTTAAAATATGTATTACCTATAACTAAACCCCTTTCTATACAAAGTTCAATCAAAGGGCTCCCATTATCATTTACACCTGGCACCCCAAACTTACCTACCACACCCTCTCTAAAAGTTTCTCCTACTTTAGCATTCAAGTCCCCTACCACAATTACTCTCTCACTTGGTTCAAAGGCTCCTATACATTCACTTAACATCTCCCAAAATCTCTCTCTCTCCTCTGCATTCCTCTCTTCTCCAGGTGCATACACGCTTATTATGACCCACTTCTCGCATCCAACCTTTACTTTAATCCACATAATTCTTGAATTTACACATTCATATTCTCTTTTCTCCTTCCATAACTGATCATTTAACATTACTGCTACCCCTTCCTTTGCTCTAACTCTCTCAGATACTCCAGATTTAATCCCATTTATTTCCCCCCACTGAAACTCTCCTACCCCCTTCAGCTTTGTTTCGCTTAGGGCCAGGACATCCAACTTCTTTTCATTCATGCATATATATATATACATACATCTAGGTTTTTCTCCTTTTTCTAAATAGCTCTTGTTCTTTTTTATTTCTTCTATTGTCCATGGGGAAGTGGAAAAGAATCTTTCCTCCGTAAGCCATGCGTGTCGTATGAGGCGACTAAAATGCCGGGAGCAATGGGCTAGTAACCCCTTCTCCTGTATACAATTACTAAAAAAGAGAAGAAGAAAAACTTTATAAAACTGGGTTGCTTAAATGTGCGTGGATGTAGTGCGGATGACAAGAAACAGATGATGTTATGTTATATATATATATATATATATATATATATATACATTTATATATATATATATATATATATATAAATATATATATATATATATATATATATATATATATTACCTACTGTGAGGCAGTAGGTAAAATGAAAGGGGGTAAGGCAGCCGGGATTGATGGGATAAAGATAGAAATGTTAAAAGCAGGTGGGGATATAGTTTTGGAGTGGTTGGTGCAATTATTTAATAAATGTATGGAAGAGGGTAAGGTACCTAGGGATTGGCAGAGAGCATGCATAGTTCCTTTGTATAAAGGCAAAGGGGATAAAAGAGAGTGCAAAAATTATAGGGGGATAAGTCTGTTGAGTGTACCTGGTAAAGTGTATGGTAGAGTTATAATTGAAAGAATTAAGAGTAAGACGGAGAATAGGATAGCAGATGAACAAGGAGGCTTTAGGAAAGGTAGGGGGTGTGTGGACCAGGTGTTTACAGTGAAACATATAAGTGAACAGTATTTAGATAAGGCTAAAGAGGTCTTTGTGGCATTTATGGATTTGGAAAAGGCGTATGACAGGGTGGATAGGGGGGCAATGTGGCAGATGTTGCAAGTGTATGGTGTAGGAGGTAGGTTACTGAAAGCAGTGAAGAGTTTTTACGAGGATAGTGAGGCTCAAGTTAGAGTATGTAGAAAAGAGGGAAATTTTTTCCCAGTAAAAGTAGGCCTTAGACAAGGATGTGTGATGTCACCGTGGTTGTTTAATATATTTATAGATGGGGTTGTAAGAGAAGTAAATGCGAGGGTCTTGGCAAGAGGCGTGGAGTTAAAAGATAAAGAATCACACACAGGGTGGGAGTTGTCACAGCTGCTCTTTGCTGATGACACTGTGCTCTTGGGAGATTCTGAAGAGAAGCTGCAGAGATTGGTGGATGAATTTGGTAGGGTGTGCAAAAGAAGAAAATTAAAGGTGAATACAGGAAAGAGTAAGGTTATGAGGATAACAAAAAGATTAGGTGATGAAAGATTGAATATCAGATTGGAGGGAGAGAGTATGGAGGAGGTGAACGTATTCAGATATTTGGGAGTGGACGTGTCAGCGGATGGGTCTATGAAAGATGAGGTGAATCATAGAATTGATGAGGGAAAAAGAGTGAGTGGTGCACTTAGGAGTCTGTGGAGACAGAGAACTTTGTCCTTGGAGGCAAAGAGGGGAATGTATGAGAGTATAGTTTTACCAACGCTCTTATATGGGTGTGAAGCATGGGTGATGAATGTTGCAGCGAGGAGAAGGCTGGAGGCAGTGGAGATGTCATGTCTGAGGGCAATGTGTGGTGTGAATATAATGCAGAGAATTCGTAGTTTGGAAGTTAGGAGGAGGTGCGGGATTACCAAAACTGTTGTCCAGAGGGCTGAGGAAGGGTTGTTGAGGTGGTTCGGACATGTAGAGAGAATGGAGCGAAACAGAATAACTTCAAGAGTGTATCAGTCTGTAGTGGAAGGAAGGCGGGGTAGGGGTCGGCCTAGGAAGGGTTGGAGGGAGGGGGTAAAGGAGGTTTTGTGTGCGAGGGGCTTGGACTTCCAGCAGGCATGCGTGAGCGTGTTTGATAGGAGTGAATGGAGACAAATGGTTTTTAATACTTGACGTGCTGTTGGAGTGTGAGCAAAGTAACATTTATGAAGGGATTCAGGGAAACCGGCAGGCCGGACTTGAGTCCTGGAGATGGGAAGTACAGTGCCTGCACTCTGAAGGAGGGGTGTTAATGTTGCAGTTTAAAAACTGTAGTGTAAAGCACCCTTCTGGCAAGACAGTGATGGAGTGAATGATGGTGAAAGTTTTTCTTTTTCGGGCCACCCTGCCTTGGTGGGAATCGGCCAGTGTGATAATAAAAAAATAATATATATATATATATAAACACACAGATAGAGTGGACCTCCGAGTTTCCTGATTAATCCGTTCCAGAGAGCCTGCTGAAAGTCAAAATTCAAGAAACTCAAAACCATTTTCCCCATAAGAAATAATGGAAATAAAATTAATCTGTTCCAGACACCCAAAAATATTTAAATAATTTTTTTTTCAAATTAAATAAAGATTTATATACTGAAATCAATGAGAAATCAAGTACATACATATAAAAAATAATAATAACATTACACTTACCTTTACTGAAGACTTCTGGGTGGATGGAAGACGGGAGGAGGGGATAGGAGGAAGGTGTACACTATTGTTTGGAAGGAGAATCTCCTTCCATTAGGACTTTAGGTAGCAAGTCCTTATCTGGGGTTACTTCCCTTCTTCTTTTAATGCCACTGGGAGCAACTTGAGAGTCACTGGACCCCTATTGCACAAAATATCTGTCCAGAGAGGTCTTTTTCTGGCGTTTCTTTAAGATTTCCCTGAAGTGGGACACAATACTGTCACTGTACATGTTGCAGATATAGCTTGTTTCAGCTTGGTCAGGGTGATACTTTTCAACAAGACTTTGCAACTCATTCCACATTCCACACATGTCCTTAATCACTGAAGAAGGAACCTCCTTCACTCTCCTTTCCTCCTCCTCTGAAGCAAGTTTCTCGGCTGTGGTCTGATGCTGTTCCAGTTGAAGCTCTTGCAGTTCGTCAGTGGTTAGCTCTTCCCTGTGGTCCTCCTCCAACTCTTCCACATCCCTGTCACTCACCTCCAACCCCATGGACTTGCCCAATGCCACAACACCTTCCACAACAGATAGAGGGTCGACAGGGACAGGGTCTGCCTCAAACCCTTCAAAACCCCTCTGGATCATGTTCCTCACTTTATTTACCAAAGGGTTGCACTAGCTTTCTTTGAGTCCATGATGAAGTATTTAGCAGTAGCAAGCACAAAAAAAATGGATTATTATGAAATGTATTGCATGAACCCGCGGGGTGATGGTCACGTGTTGGTAAACAATTGCACACTGAGCGTGAATGGCGTGGGAGACTGGCTTGGTGTATGCGGCGACGGGCGGATGGTGTTATGCAGGGTTCTCCATGACATCGTATGTACATATTAGTGGGGAAGTGTGCCATAATAATATGAATATTGTAGTTGTAAGGAATAATTTTATAATTCATAATGTGCTTTTGGAGGTACTGTAAAGTACTCTAACTATAATTATAAAGAATGGAGTTAGTGATTTATTTTCCAAGGATGTTTGGGTACGCAGAGTAAGCGTGGGGGAGGAGGTCACGTGACGTTAGGATGGCGGTAGAAGCTGGCGTCGGAGATGCTGTATATTTTAAGTTAAGTTTGCAATAATACACTCATTTTGTTTATCCAATTCAAGCCATAGGCTTTCATATGGCTTACCTGTATGTTAACCCAGGCACTGACATGGTCAGGGTGCTGTGGGATGAGTGATGAAGTAAGAAATGAGGTTTGTGGTGCCATGACGGCCTGACGCTGACGAAGCCTAGTGTTATGGTGGCTGAACCTCCAGCCAGCTGTGTGTACCTTCATTTGGGCTTGTAGAATTAAGGTTTTTATGTTATGGTGATTAAATAGATATATTTTCCTAATTGGGATTTTTGCCTAACCCTCTGTTAACCAACCCCTTGAAGTAACACATACTGGTTTAGCGCTTTCTGTTTTTAACTGGGATAGCCCGGGGTGGCCGGTTTGGGCTTGAGATGTGTGTAACTTTTACCTTTGCCCTTAGACCAGGCTCAAGCCCCCAGCTATCCCACATTATTGCGTAACATGGGGGCCTGTCAATGGGAGAATTATCAAATTTTTGTGGTAATTCAAGTTTGCAACCTGGAAAGTCAATAATAATTCTTTACTGGGTTGGTCAGAGGAAACATTCACTATAACACTCACACTAAAATAATAATTTACCTTTGTTTGTAATATTGCTAGTTTTTAGGGTGTTATTATTAACTAATACCCTGTGAATAATTTACTTTTGTGTGCAACATTGCTAGTTTTTAGGGTGTTATTATTATTTCATACCCTGTGAATAATTTACTTTTGTGTGCAACATTGCTAGTTTTTAGGGTGTTATTATTAATTAATACCCTGTGAATAATTTATTTTTGTGTGCAATATTGCTGGTTTTAGGGTGTTATTATTAATTAATACTCTATAAATCATTTACCTTTCTGTGCCATATTGTTGATTTTTAGGATGTTAATAATACTTGATGTTTTGTGCATAATTTACCCTTGCAGGTACAATCTTGCTGATTTTTGGGAGGTTATGCTCACCTAAATTTCTGGAAATAATTTACCTTTGCAAGTGCAGTAGCTCTTTTATTTTTTTTTCAGCCAGGATTTTCTTTTTGTGTGCAGTTCTCTTTAATTTGAGGGAGTCACATGACAACTCCTTGTGAATATCCTACTTCAGTATATGTACCTTGCTGTGTGCTTTATTATTTTATATCAGTAAGTTCTGTGGCTGGTAGTAAGATTTGGTGCTATTATTTCCCAAAATGGCTGACACTGGTGAAAATTCTGTGGGTGACATGCATTTGGAAGGTGACATTGAATCAAATCCCCATGATAGGGACCTGGATAAGGAAGTAGTAATTTTACAAATGAAATTAACCCTAGTTGCAGAAGAAAAGGAACGGTTAAGAATTGAGCGTACAAAGATCCAGGAACAGAGAGCCTTAGAGGAGCTTAGGGCTCAAGAAAGAGCAAAAGAGAGGCAGCTTGCTTCTCACCCAGACACAGACACAAGGGTAGATGTTTTTCATTTGGATAAAGCCATAAAATTTGTGCCCAAATTCCTAGAGAAAGACCCAGACCAGTTTTTTCTGTTATTTGAAAGTACGGCCAAATCCCAAGGTTGGCCGGAAAAGGAATGGGCGACATTAGCAAGAACCCAATTAGTTGGTAAAGGGTTACAGGCTATTAGTTCTTTAGAAGGATCTGCCTTTTCTGATTATCATAAGCTAAAAGAGGTAGTTTTACTGGCTTATCAAATGTTGCCAGAAAGGTACAGGCAGAAATTCAGAGGACTAAAGTTTCAGTCAGGGCAGTCTTTGGTGGAATATGGTAAGGAGAAGATGTCACTTCTAAATAGGTGGTGTCGCTCAAAGGGGGTGGTAGGCAATTATGAAGGTGTAATTACCTTAATTTTGTTAGAGGATCTTTTGAGAAATGTTCCTCCTGA
>NW_027195230.1:2500-7500 GCF_038502225.1 Cherax quadricarinatus
CCACCTCAGGCACCTGAACCCACTCCAACAGATTTCATCTCATCAGACAATCTCTTGGAAGCAATTAAAGCAACAGGTACGAGGACACTCACACATATTCCCAAAGCAGCCCGTCCACACGCAGCTGGGAAACTTACAGACCTCCTGAAAAAAGTAAACGATGGTTCCACTATCTTAAATGCTCCACCAACCATCAAGGCATGGCACAACTTGCTAATTTTTGGCAATGTCTGCTTAGCTGTGCCGAAAAGAAGGGGAAAGAGGCTAGCCTCAATGATAATTAAATCCTTAAGAGATTTTCCTAGAGTTGATAACCTCATTCGCCTGCCCCGTCAACACAAAAAAGGGAGAGGCAGAACCCCCACTCACTCTACTGACAGTGAAAAAGTCAGAGTCCAAGTGAGCAAGAAAATTGAAGAGGGCAACACAGTGGGGGCAATCAGAATTATTACCAGTGAAGATACAGTTGCTCCCAGGGATGCTGACATGGCTGAAGCACTTAGGTCATAGAGGAAAGCACCCTGCCAGGGAAACCAGTGGCACCAACAGTTCCAACACCTCTGTCCCCACTATGGAACCATTGATTGTGGAAGACTCAGACATTTACAAAGCAATAATGTCGTTCCCATCTGGCTCTGCTGGGGGTTACACTGGAATAAGGCCACAGCATTTAAAGGAAATGGTTAATCCAGTTATTGGGGAAATTGCAGAGACACTGCTTTCAGAGATCACAAGGTTCGTCAACAATTCCTTGGCTGGTCTGATTCCTGATGAAATTAGACCTTTCTTTTTTGGTGCAACACTTTGTGCACTTAAAAAGAAGGATGGAGGAATTCGGCCAATTGCAGTAGGCAACACGTTACGCCGCCTCGTATCCAAAGCTGCTGTCCGAAGTATTCGTGCACAGGCAGCCATGATGCTTCAACCAAACCAGCTTGGCTTTGGGGTCTCTCAAGGAAGTGAAGCAGCGGTTCATGCAACAAGGGCGTATATCAACAACCTACCTGAGGACAATGCAGTGGTAAAATTAGATTTCAAGAATGCGTTCAATCTCCTGAAAAGAGACGTGGTATTAGCAGCAGTACAAGAACATTTCCCTGGTCTCTTCCCTTTTGTTTTAGCTGGGTATAGCAAGGAATCAATGCTTCTCTTTGGAGAGCATGAAATCACATCATCGGAGGGTGTCCAACAAGGAGATCCTCTTGCACCATTTCTCTTCTGTATAGCAGTTAGGGAAATCACAGTCAGACTGACCAGCGAGCTAAACATCTGGTTCCTAGATGATGGCACACTAGCAGGTACAAAGGAGTCCCTCCTACATGACCTTACACAGGTAATGACACGGGGACAGGAAATGGGTCTCGTCCTGAATCCATCCAAATGTGAAATCATCTCAGTCAGTCAACAAGTGATAAATGCAGTGAGATCAAAACTACCAGGAGCAGCAGTCATTGCCCCCACAAATAGTGTCTTGCTAGGAGCACCTCTGGGAAGCAATGCCACTGACACAATTCTCAGGAAGAAATTGGAAGAGTTAAGGAGAATGGAACAACGAATAGGCAATCTGGACACCCACGATGCCTTGTACCTTCTCACAAAGTGCTTGAGTCTGCTCAGGTTGACATATTTCCTAAGATGTGCACCTTCATATGATAACCCTATACTGCACGAATATGACAGTATTCTAAGGCAGATTTTTACGAAAGTACTTAACCTTACTCTAGAAGACGGGCAGTGGAACCAAGCTACACTTCCAGTCAGACTAGGAGGCATTGGTGTCCGCAAGTCATCACAGATTGCGTTACCTGCTTTTCTGTCCTCGTGTATTGCATCCAGAGAGCTTGTAGCAGCGATTCTCCCTGAACATCTTAGGGACAAGATTGGAGTCCAGGACCAAAAATTCATTGACGGAGCAATGATCTGGGATAATCTAACGGGCTCAGAAACCAGACCTGCTCCCCCCAACAACTACAAACAATCGCACTGGGATGGTCCAATAGTGGAAAATATAGCCTCAACAATGCTTCAGAGTGTGTCAGGGAAGGATAGAGCCCGCCTCCTGGCAGTGAGAGCCCCTCATGCTGGGGACTTTCTGTTGGCTGTTCCCAACTCCAGCCTTGGCACACGCATCGACCCACAGACCATCCGCATCGGTGTTGCCCTTCGACTTGCCGCCCCTATTCTCGCCGAACACAGGTGTATTTGTGGCAGTGAAGCAGCAGACCGATTCGGGTACCATGGTCTTGTGTGCCGTAAATCCGAGGGAAAGATAGCAAGACATGAGGAGGTTAATAACATTATCAAGAGGAGCCTCACAACAGCTGGATGCCCAGCAGTAAGGGAGCCACCCCAACTATGCAGATCTGATGGCAGCCAGAAGCGTCCAGATGGTATCACCCTTCAAGCCTGGACAGATGGGAAGCAGGTGGTGTGGGACTATACATGTGCATCTACCTTGGCTGACACCTATCTCCAATACACCAGGGAGGAAGGAGGGGCAGCTGCCAGCTTCAGGGAGTCCCAAAAGTCTAGAAAATATGGAGAACTTGCCCATCATTATATGTTTGTTCCCATAGGCTCAGAGACCCTTGGCTCATGGGGAAAGAGTGCATCTAAATTCCTTAAGGAGCTGGGAAAAAGACTCATCAGGGTAACTAGGGATCCCAGGGCAGCTAGTTTTCTGTTCCAGCGGCTCAGTGCGGCTGTTCAAAGGGGTAATGCTTGCTGTATTTTGGGCACACGCCCCAGCTCTGAGGAGCTGGATGAGATTTTCGCCTTATAATCGGCGATACACACGTAACAACATGTACCTTATATGCCACCTTTATATCAACAATGTATCTCTTAAATCTTCTGTACCATATTATGTAATAAAATATTCCTATTGGTAAAAAAAATATTTACTAAAAGATGGGGTGGTAGGGGAAGTGGAATATTCAAACGGCTTCAGGAAGAAATCCAAATATTCTTCCTTGAAACCTTTTTATCCACTTCTCCGAGGCTATGGGTCCGACAATTTACACCAGAGGTGGACCCCATCCTATATATATATATATATATATATATATATATATATATCTATATATCTATATATCTATATATATATATATATATATATATATATATATCTTAGTGACATACAAAATCGACAAGTAAATGAATAACATACATGTGCAACACCTGGGTACCTTTGTTTTGGAGAGGTTTCTCCAGCCAGTGGTTGGATTGATAAAGGCACTGGTTGACGAAACGTTGCACTTGTCTCTTATTCATTGAGTTTTACCCACATATAGACTTATTCATGTTTTAGTGTTCATTCACTGTTTTGTCTAGTTAGGTGTTGTAATGTGATTTCTTTCTAAAACAGGTAATTACAAACGCACACAGCTAATGCAAACACACACACACACACACACACACACACACACACACACAGTATGTGTGTGCGTATTTTCATTAGTGACCAGTGAAGAGGCGGGGGCAGGAGCTGTGAATCGACCCCTGCAACCACAAGTGAGTACACACACACACACACAAATTTACACAACACAGTGTTTTGGAAAAGAATGAAGTCTTCAGCAACCGTTGGCCACTCAGCTGTGTGTCCTAATTGGGCCCTGCTAGTTGCCTATTGTTAGGCCCTGGTCGTTACCTCCATGGAAAAGCTCAACAGGTTTTTTTTTTTTTTGTTTTTTTTTTTTGACCAAAAATATCTTGCTTAATTTTTTAGTGTAGTGTCTATTTTGTGTCGGTGGATTCATTGTGTGAAGGTGCTGACCCTTGCAGACTGTAGATTTTGTGGCTTGTTTGAGAATTGTTTAAAAGTGTTTGATTTAAAAAAATGTTTTTTTTTTATTGTTTGTTCATGAACTATTTGCTTGGTAACTGTTTGTTCCGGAACTGTATTTAATTTTGGAATCTTTTCGACGATTAAGTCTTGGCTTGGTTTAGGTTGCTTGGGAGTTGTTTATAGATGTACGTTTAATGTTTTGGAATTGTTTATGGCTTGGATTAATATTTTCCTTGTTACTCTTGATAGTGTCTCTTTTATTAAGTAAAGCTGTGCTATTGTTCATGAAGCCATTGTTTATGTGTCAAGTGCATTCTTTTCATAATATGAATCATCTTTGTGTCTCTGTCTCTGTTTGTGAACCTGTCTTTGTCTCTTTCCCTACTGTTCTCATTTACTGTGTTTCTGAATGTCTCTTTCTCTTTGCCTGTGTTTTCTACCTGCTTGTTTTTCTGTTTCTGTCTCTGTTTTTACACTTAGATCTATCTGTGGTTTGGTTTGGCTACTTTCCATTCTTTCTGTTTCTGTTTTGGAATGCATGTGTCTCTGAATACCTCTGTCATTTTCTTCGCTAATCTTTCTGTCTCTCTGCATGTTTGTAATCTTAGTATGAATTATATTACTTTAAAACAAAATTTGGGTCAATAAATGGAGATCATTATTAAGGAAATTATTGAAAAAAAAAATTGCAAAGAAAATATCCTGGCAGATGTAGCATTCTTAGATTTTCGAAAGTTTTTGAAGAAGGTCGTCAGAGATTGTTAGTTAAAATAAAGAAGCAGGTATAGAAAGAAGACTTCAGGCCAGGATCAACGAGTGGCTCATGAATAGGAAACAACGAGTGGTTTTTCAACTGAATGTCTGGATATAACGAGAGGAGTTGCCCAGGGATCGTCCTCGACTCGGTTCTTTTCACATTTTAAATGATCTCGAAAACAGGCTAACATTTAAATTCCCGAAATTCTCAAGTGACACAAAATAGTAACATTTAAATTCCCAAAATTTGCAGGTGACATAAAATAGTAAAAAAAAAAAAAAAGTTTCTGTGGCCAAACAAGGAAATCTAGATGATCTGGATATGTTGGCGTATTGATCGAAGAGGAGGAAAATGAGTTTGAGGAAGTTCAGTGAAATGAAACACGTTTTCTAACATTACTAAGGGAGTGGTTCTTAACTTGAGGTGCCAGATGTCATTACTGGGGTTCTTAAT
>NW_027195230.1:12500-52500 GCF_038502225.1 Cherax quadricarinatus
CTCCTCTTTCTACGAGTAAGAGGATATCTATTTTTTTCTACATTTTATTTTTTTGAGAAAGGAAAAAATTTGAAATGTTTATTCTCTGGCGGCGCCGGAGTCACATGGAACTTGTAGAATTGAGGAGAAATATTTTGAATTAGGGAATATAGAAATATAATTATAACCTGTTTTCCTCAAATTGCTATGAAATACAGATTACAACTATATATATATATATATATATATATATATATATATATATATATATATATATATATGTATATATATATATATACACACTCTTAAAGCTCTACAAAATCATTTAGTAAATAGAAGTCATTTAATATAAAGCGTCAGAGAGATTGTGTAAACAACTACGTAATTTCATGCAAACTTGTAAAAGACTTTTGTAAATAATGGTCTAATTTGCTGATCTACGTCGTGCAATTTGCTAATGTGAGCCAGGCACTGAGTGTGTATTCACTGGGTTGTATTTGCGGGGGTCGAGACTCAGTTCCTGTCCCCATGTTTATGTGTTAGATACCAGTAGTCAAAACCAATGCCTGGTGTGTGTGTGTGTGTGTGTGTGTGTGTGTGTGTGTGTGTGTGTGTGTGTGTGTGTGTGTGTGTGTGTGTGTGTGTGTGTGTGTGTGTGTGTGTGTGTGTGTGTGTGTGTGTGTGTGTGTGTGTGTGTGTGTGCGTGTGTGTGTGTGTGTGTGTGTGTGTGCGTGTGTGTGTGTGTGTGTGTGTGTGTGTGTGTGTGCGTGTGTGTGTGTGTGTGTGTTACAAAAAACGCGATTCTGGAAGCTTAGAGATCTCCAGTGAATACTAGAAAGGACTGCCCTTCTAGCATCCAGCCTGTTACTGGGTTTTCGTAACAATTAGTCAGTATCCTTGTCCAATTATCCATTAGAATTCAGTATGATTCAATAGTGTTTCAGGATTACAACTGGTAGGCTACTAACTAGATAAATTAAAATTTAATAAATTTATTAGTCATTAAGTTGTCTAGGCGTATATCAAATTAAATTAAATTAATCACAGTAATTAAAATAATATCGCTTCTCTCGTGTACAATATTATTGTGCTGATAGCACATATCACATTTATAATTCTTAAGTACCGTCTGGTACATTAACATTTAATAAGATATTATAAATATGTACAAGTAAGTTTGTGTGTATGTGCTCTAAGTAGTTCGCTGTCTCACGACTCGACTAGACTTAAACAAGTGACTGACAAAGTCCTCAAATAAACTAACTTCTTGACCAACTGGCAATCAGAACAGTCTGCTTGAACAACAAAAAGAATGCTAAGCCCAATAGCAATATAACAAGCAACTGCGACACAGAATCAGGAACAAAGAGATAATATAACGACACTAAGTAGGAACCATCAGCAGATCCTCCACAAAAGTCACAAGACTCCCATACTACTGAATCTAAGTTCAGCATAAGAAAATCTCCGACTGTGATAATACACAGATACCAGTACAAGTTAGGTCAGAAGCTACAGCTCAGGACCTGAGTTGTTTAGAGTGTCTATGCGACACACAACCTCAGTACAACGTCGAAAATCACTAAGTCTATACAATGTTCTGTGAACAGAGTTATACAGAACTAACAAGAATAATGAGACAGACTGTTACACCCTTTTGTTCATTTTAAGTACTGTTTCTTATCACAATGGTATACTTTTACATGTTATTTTTGCTATTTCATTTAATATTATATTCAGGAGTAATTCCATTAGTAGCTAAAATGGATTTACTCGGCTTTATAATATTATCTGGTCGTATTACTTAGCTTTGTATTTAGGTAGGTCGTTTAATTAGTGCCAACTGCTGGTGACCTGGCCAAGCACCAGTAGGTGTTTCGAGCTGCTCAACCCCTGTTCCGACCGAGACAAAGTGCTCTGGTAAAGCCTCGCAGAGTTCAGTTCATACCTTCCTTTGGACCAGGAAGGGTCGAGGGAAGTATCCACCTCTAAACCACCATTTGCCTCCCTAGAAAATCCCAGGAATTTTCGGGAGCTTATTGCTAAGACTAATCTCGGTTGGAGAAGGCGGTTGAGAAGCTCTTAGAGAAAGTGAAGCCAAGTGAGCAAGCCTCTGTAGTGTATGAGGACTTATTGTAAAGTGAACCCTATCATAAGAAATCTATTAATGTGTTAGAGTTTTTAGGCAACGCCTGTGCATATGCCTATACTAATATTTCGTGACTCACTCAGAGCCATTTGTAAATACTAAACCCAGTACTGTGTTGTTTTAATGAGGAATGGTAAAAGTATTCTACTCATAGTGCAAAATATGAGAAGGTGAATTTGAGTGATTATTATGATTATTAATAAATTAAATAGAAACTAAGAAAATTCCTTTTCCTCTGAAGTGAGTACCTAGACGTATTAAGTTTTTGTTACGAAAAGCACTATAACTCAGGGACCAACTATGTTCGTAACACAGACAATCTGTCCAACCACCAAGAGAGTCTAGACCAGACTGAATACTTCAGGCGAGGTGAGGACACCCCCCCTCGATCACGTGATACGTCCGTGGTCACCTTATTTCACACAGGTAACACTAACACTTCTGGCAAGTCAAAGGAGGCTGGGGACATCTCACACTCTTAATTGTCTCTCATGGCTGGCAGTGCATCCCCGCATACCGATCGTACAGGTGGACCAGCAAGGCAGGATACACCTCCATACCGCCCTTGATAGCAGGCTGATCCCAGCAGCTGGAGTCCTTCCACATCTCCGAGGATGGCAGCTCCTTCATAGTAGATCCTCCTGTCCTGGCACACCAGCCAGGATCCCTCACACACCAGTGCAGCATCACCGCCATCTCCTCCTGAGCTAGGCAGCATCGCAGCATCACAGCATGGCTACTGCATCACAGCACGGTGTGTGCGTGTGTGTGTGTGCGTGTGCATATGTACGTGTGTTTGTTTATCTAGCTCTTCTCGTGGTGGCTGAACGCCAGCTCCTGGCACCTCGATTTTTCCTTATCTCGGTCAATTTTTTCCACAACCATAAGTATCATATATATCGTGAACAAATGTTCCCTGAATATTCGTATCCCCAGTTCCACCAGATTATGCTTTGTGTAGCCTTTCCTCGCAGCTTAACTCTGAACATTATTGAGCGTCTCTGTTATGTATGATTAGGTGCTGACTCTATCCTCATGTTCTCTACTCGAGGGAAATGCTTTCATATGAAGCAGAACTGTGTCAAGTTGCTGCTCTTTCCCTCTCTTAATTTTCAATTGACTCATTTGAGTTAGCGCTATCGTATTATTATTATTATTATTATTATTATTATTATTATTATTATTAGAAGTAGTAGTAGTAGTAGGAGTAGAAGTAGTAGTAGTAGTAACAGTAATAGTAGTAATATTATTAAAAAAATATTATTATTATTATTATTATTATTACCACCTTGACTACACGAATATATATTAATACATACCTGTGTGTATGGATGTATATGATATATGTTAGCTTAAATCACCACAACTACTAACATTAGTGCCAATGACCATTCCAACTAACACAGTCGCTAGTATTCTCAACCACCTCATATCTTAAACTACTACAACTTGTACCAATAATTACCATTTGTAATACCTTCTCTTACCACTAGAAGTACCATATACCTCCAGCTCTAGTGTTGACATTCACCACTACTAGCATCACCAACCACCACTACTACTATAACCAACCACAACTACTAGCACCGCCACCAGTAGTCCAGCCAACTAGTCATCAGTACCATGAATATTCATGGCACCAACTATCTCCACTAGCACCACCAGTGGCACACTCATCACCTCCTCCACTACAGACACTTGACCTATGATCCAGTGTGCCAGTGAGCGCTGAATCTCATGGTGGCATAGAGTGTCGATGACTCGGTTCTGCTCTGTTCAGACGGAACTGCTGAGAACCCCGCTTGACAGATAGCGTCATGTTACTGATTTATGGTGAAGGTGAAGATACAAGGAGCTGATGATAGTTGTAGTGGCGGTAGTAGAGGCGGTGTTAGTGGTAGTGTGGCGGAAGTAGTAGTGGTGGTAGTAGTGGCGGTGGTAGTGGTGTTAGATGTTGTGGTAGTAGTGGCGGTGGTAGTGGTGGTAGTAGTGGTGGTGTTAATGGTAGTAGTAGTGCTGGTACTAGTGGTGGTAGTAGTGGCGGTGGTAGTGGGGGTGGTAGTAGAGGCGGTGTTAGTGGTGGTAGTAGTGGTGGTACTAGTGGTGGTAGTAGTGGCGGTGGTAGTGGGGGGTGGTAGTAGAGGCGGTGTTAGTGGTGGTAGTAGTGGTGGTACTAGTAGTGGTAGTAGTGGCGGTGGTAGTGGCGGTGGTAGTAGTGGTGGTAGTAGTGGTGGTGGCAGTGGTAGTAGTAGTGGCGGTAGTAGTGGCGCGGTGGTAGTAGTGGTGGTGGTATTGTTAGTGGTGATGGTGGTGGTAGTAGTGGCGATGGTAGTGGTGGTAGTAGTGTTGGTAGTAGTAGCGGTGGTAGTGGTGATGGTAGTGGTGGTAGTAGCGGTGGTGGTAGTGGTGATGGTGGTGATGGTAGTGGTGGTGGTAGTAGTGGCGGTGGCAGTGGTAGTAGTGGTGGTGGTAGTAGTGGCGGTGGTAGTAGTGGTGGTGGTAGTGGTGGTGGTGGTGGTAGTTGCGGTGGTAGTAGTGGCGGTGGTAATGGTGGTTGTAGTGGCGGTGGTAGTCGTGGTGGTGGTGGTAGTAGTAGTGGCGGTAGTAGTGTCAGTAGTGGTGGTAGTGGTGGTGGTAGTAGTAGTGGTGGTAGTAATGGCAGTAGTGGTGGTGGTGGTAATGGTGGTGGTGGTGGTAGTGGCGGTGGTAGTGGTAGTAGTGGTGGTGGTAGTAGTGGTGGTGGTAGTGGTGGTGGTGGTAGTTGCGGTGGTAGTAGTGGCGGTGGTAATGGTGGTTGTAGTGGTGGTGGTAGTGGTAGTCGCGGTGGTGGTAGTGGTGGTAGTAGTGGTGGTAGTGGTGGTGGTAGTAGTAGTGGTGGTAGTAGTGGCAGTAGTGGTGGTAGTAGTGGCAGTAGTGGTGGTAGTGGTAGTGGCAGTAGTGGTGGTAGTGGTGGTAGTGGTGGTGGTGGTGGCAGTAGTGGTGGTGGTGGTAGTGGTGGTGGTGGCAGTAGTGGTGGCAGTGGTGATGGTAGTGGTGGTGGTGGTAGTGGTGGTGGTGGTAGTGGTGGTGGTGGCAGGGCTGGGAAAGAAAACTACCTCTATTATTTTACCAAAAAAATATTTTCTGTTGTACAATTTAGAGACGAAACACATATCATAGTTTCCGTCTCATGTTTAGCAGATGATTAAAAAAAGTAAGGACTACAACATCCACAGTAGAAGATGCTACAGAAACGACCTTCAGATATCAAGAGAGATCACCGAGGGCAGGAGTGAGCCAGTGTTGGCTGCTACCATGTCTTACCATAAGGAGACTTAACAACCCCACTTGTACTTGTGTCCACTAACACCACTGTTTTACAGCGACCCTGGTGCACCACTACATCAGTCAACCTGCCAGGTATCCCTGACGAATAAACTAACAAGTGATTAGAGCATCTGACAGTGTAATGGACAAGAAAAGCATCAACGTAAAAAGCCTATGAGTAAGATTCATGAAAAGGAATTTGTTTCTAAGGGCCCAGTCAAGAAGACGGCGCCTCCGAAGAAGGTATTGATAGTTTCTTTAGTGTGTCTTGTCATTACTGAGGATATACTATCATATGATCCATACATGTACAAACTCTTAGTTCACGTCCTTATCTGGATACTTCCCTAAATGCTTATATCGGAGCGAGAAATACTGAAGAAAGTATAGAATAAACCCATTTAAAGTTAAGAGGTGCTAAAAACATAACTTGAGAACACTACAGCAATATCTGAGGTCCACAACTCTCGCAGCATTTCTAAGGAAATATAGTGATTATTACCTGAATAAAAGTCAGAGTGTTGCTACACTTCCCAGGTGAGTGTGTGTCATGCCCCTGATGGAGCCGCCTCTTGACTTATGATTGATTGACGTGAATTAGCCCTATCACGTTTACGTTTTAACTGTCTGGTGGTGGTGGTGGTGGTGGTGGTGGTGGTGGTGGGAAAACACCTTCAACGTACACCGTAAAGGTAAACACCTTGAACGAACACCTTAGAGGCAAACATGCCAGAAAAACACCTTAGGGCAAACACCCTGAAAAAACAAGCACTCAAATACGCATGCTGTTGCTTGACTAAATTCACTCTAATGGGATTAATCTGCTTCATGGATCAATGTTTGTATAATTCGTCTGCTGTGTACTCGCTAAACAAGCACACACAAAAAAACACCAACACAGGTCAAGTGTCTATCTACAAGTGCCTTTGATAACTGATAACTAACATAGCTACAGCACACACACACACACACACACACACACACACACACACACACACACACACACACACACACACACACACACACACACACACACACACACACACACACACACACACACACACACACACACACACTACAGACCAGTGTCACTGACATGTATAGTATATAAAGATTATCAGAAGAGTGGTGGAGGACCTAAAAAGGAATGTGCTCATATATGACAGCAAGCACGGCAGACCTACTGAGTTCTACGACAAGGTAAAAGAAAAGAGGAGAGAGAGAGACGGATGAGTCGATTGCAAAGTTTGATTTCAGATGTTCTGAAAACAAACAAAACACTTTACGTTGTAAAGTGTGATTATGTTCTGATTTGATAATTAGCTGATGCAAACATAAGATTAGAGATGCAGACATGATTAGCTGTGAAAAATACAAACGTGATGAGATGATAGAAATGTAAACATATGATGAGATGATAGACATTTAAACATATGGTCAGATGAAGGACATTTAAACATGATCTGAAGAATTGAGACACTTATGCAATACATGGGAATCTTTAAAGATTCCCATGTGTTGCATAAGTGTCTCAATTCTTCAACTTGTCGGTTTTCAAAACCATTCATCACATAAACATGATCTGATGATAGATTTTTAAGCATATAATCAATATACATGTATGCCGGCGTCATAAACATTTAGATTGATTTTACCTGGAAAGCATATACCGTCTTTCTTATTATTCAGAACCGATTAAAATGGAATTTTAAGCAGAGTGTTAAGAGACAGGAAATTCCAGATGGTCCACAGGCTGCTCCGAACCTCCTTCCTCACCCAGCATCTTAAATATTTAATTAAGGATTCAGCTTTCTCTTACACTGCTTCTTATTTCTCTTCTAAATGTGTGTTTGCTTGTGGTTTAAGGGGCTTATACCCAGCTCTTGGCCTTACCTTCCTTCTTTCTGGTCTCATAAGTCCAGTCAATCTGCACATCAAACTGTATATAACGTTTACCTTCACCTTTTACACATCGTGTACGTTCTACCTCCATATTACTCAAAAAAAAAAAAAATGCTCCCTAAGAGCCTCAAGACTTACCTGTGCTTTTAGCTTATACTTGTGCCTTATTTTTCCTGGTCCCTGCATTAAAACAAATCACTCCTTACCACTCTATCATTTTCTTTGAATATCTTGCACGCCATAATCATGATTGATCTAATTCTCCTTCCTTCCAGGGTCAGGAAATTTAGTTCTTTTAGTCTCTAATCATAGCGTACATACATCATACCTTGAAATTGTCTGAATTCAGACACATGGACATTTTCAAGCTTATTAATATGCTTGATCAAACAGATGCTTCACACTGGTGCTGTTTATTCTAAGATGAGCCTGAATTTTGT
Source organism: Cherax quadricarinatus (assembly GCF_038502225.1). Classification (NCBI taxonomy): domain Eukaryota; kingdom Metazoa; phylum Arthropoda; class Malacostraca; order Decapoda; family Parastacidae; genus Cherax; species Cherax quadricarinatus. The sequence continues at coordinate 20,277 of NW_027195230.1, forward strand.
GTCGCTGTTCTTGAAAGCTAAAGGCTGTTGAGATATGCTAGCCTCACAAATGACAGCAGATGTATGACTGATATGCTCCTCCAGCGATATGCTCAGTCTGATGCTCACCGCCTCTTATTTCACTGAATATCGAACTTAACGCTTTTCCAGTCTTCCTTCTGTCGCCGGTTTCTCGTCTCCTCCGATTTGCATTGCTTTACAAATGTTTGGATTAAACTCCAGCGACTATTATGCTTGACCACCTGTACCCTCTGTTTGTCATCTCCCATTTGTATTCTTGTCATCTTCTGCAGGTGCAAACACCTACAGGATTCTGTTCACTGTAGTAGACCATATATATATATCAGGAAGAGTAGTGGGTATAATACTGAGTAGAGAGAAAGTGGCTTTAAAAAAACACTTGTGCAAACACTAAAATATTTCCTGGGACAGTATCCGTGGAAGCGACACCTCGACAGCCATAAATAAGCACCCTATACATAAATTCTTGTAAATAAATCGTACATTATTCTTAAAATACTTGTGAATTTATAAATCACACTTTTCAGAAATGTCATTGAAAAGCTCCTCAGTATTACCCTCTATTCGCCCAAATATTCTTTAACACCAATTAAGGTCATGAATGAGCAATGCAAATTATAATATGCTGGCAACATATTCTGGAAGACCGAACATAAATAGAGTTAATCGCTAGTTTATAGCAACCGTTGAGAGCAATAGTAACACATACAAGATAATTACCCAACTTTATATTTGGTCCGCTTGCTACTATTAGAGAACGAATGCCAGAATGTAACACCTACTACATTATATCCTTTATTATTATTATAATAATTATTATTATTATTATTATTATTATTATTATTATTATTATTATTATTATTATAATTATTATTAATAGTAGTAGTATTATGTAAGTACATGAAAGCGGTAAGGTTTTATTCCCTATTTTCACTAGTATTTTATCATATTTGCATTCACTCATTTTATTGTGATTTACAGGTCCTTGATAATGTGAGAAATTACGAAATCTCTTGGAATTCTGCTTTTTTGTGCAGTTGTTGTTTTGCATATTGTGATATCACCTGTTTATTGTGATCCATACACACACACATATATTCGTGCACCACGCACTGATATATATGTGCGTCAGCACATATACATCAGTCAGCAGGACTCGATACTGCTACTGGGACGGACAAGATTCCCAGGCAGCGCTCTCATCCACCCGGCCACACAAATGCCACATAAACTGGGCAGCGTGGTTCACAAGCCATGTTTCTTTCTCAGCCCGGGCACGTCAGTGAGCCTCAAGCATGGATTCAAGCTATTTCAGTCTCCTCCTGTATGTTCTGACCTCGCAAGCGGTTTTTTAAATCAATGCACCACGCAGAAACAAGCGGGTATATACAGAGAAAGATCGCAGTCAACACAACTCTATACTGCTACTGGGACGGACAAGATTCTCAGGCCGCTAAAAAAGTAATTGAGTTCGTGAACCATACACTGTTATTATGAGGTTTAGAGACTACTAACTATACCAGGCTGTAACTCACCTTCATCCACTACTCTGATAGTTAACCATGCCCCGCTAAAACTTGGAACAGAGTAAATTGTCAGTAGATGTACACAGAGATAACAGAAATTGGTGTATATATCTTGTGAAATACGATCTCAGTCAACATAAAAGCTGCACTCAACCAAACAAACATTCAGTTTAATGTTGACTATTTTTTTGGAGTTGTCAGCCGAGGGCAGCATTAACACGATCCAATATTTTCCTTTTATAAAGCTCTGTATTTTTGCGTAGTCATTTATTTCTTGTATTACATATAGAAATGCATGTTCATTTTTTAGCACGAACATTTAATACAAATTATACGTCATTTATTCAGCGATTACAGTTCCTTTGAAGTAGTGTAGAGGCATCAATTAAATTCATACTGGAGGAGAAGGAGGAGGAAGTCGAAGACATACCCCTATTTCTACATGTGTTTTAGTGTAAACAAAATGAGGAAACTGAAAATTTCTGTCTAGGATTAATAAGATTCTGTAACAGATGGTTTCGGAAATGCATCGACCCGCAGGATATTTTCAATTAAATTGAAAACATTTTGTCCACAAATACACAAATGGATATTTGGATATATGTGAAATACGTGGATGTTCAGAAAGTTGAATGTAGCAGGATTAAAATCAGCATTACAGACACATTTAAAGATTATAGTGCTTCAATACATGATGAAACAAATGTTCATCTCTAACATCGAAGAAGGTTACTAAAGGAGTAATTTGTGTTAGGAACATCTTACTGGACTTCCTTCAATACAAAATTATTATTATTATCACTGAAATATTTTAACTGTGGTTTAAAGACGTTATTCAGAATATTATGCTTCTTCGTTATTATTATTATTATTGTCCCATTAATAATAATAATAATAATAATATCTTTATTTCTATAAGAACATGACACAACTTATACAGACCATAGCTGACATCAATGACATACTACTATATAGAAAGTCCCTTGTTAAGCGGAGCATTTCGGACAAATTAGGTCAATTTTGCCCCAGGTGTGGGTCGCATCCTGGGACAAAAGTGACCTAATTTGCCCGAAATGTTCTGTATAGCATGGAGCTTTCTGTATAGTAGTATGTCATTGATGTTTGCTAAAACTGTATAGCTTGTACATGTACTTGTAGAATTAAAGATATTATTATTAACGGGACAATAATAATAATAATAATAATAATAATAATAATAATAATAATAATAATAATAATAATAATAATATAATAATAATAATAATAATAATAATAATAATAGTAATAATAACGAAGAATCATAATATTATGATATCTAGCTACAATTGGGATTAATGGAGTATATACTCTATCCTATAAACAGAACACAGGAGGAACGGTTCAACATTTAATGGCATTAATCTTGAATGCGAAGTGGAGAATAATTAATTCTGTTACCTGGCAGTGATAGAAACTTTTAATAACGTCACGATGAGCCTAAAATGGAGTCGCTTCTGCTTTTAATTGATTAAATTCTCACTATTTTATTTTCCTGGCTCTTTGGAGATTGACATGTCAAGACGCCTCTTCCTTAATGGAAAGCTTCAAGCTGGACGGTGGGGGCGGAGGAGGGTGTAAAATTTTGCTGACTGTTGGAACAGATTCATGTGTATGCTTGAATGTACTCGGCTATATGTGGTTGCTGTCCCCACCTCTCAACTTGCCACTTGTGAGATTCACTCCTTCCTAGCTTCGTGGTTCCTTTCGTTTATGCTCTTACATATGTAGCCTGCCTCTACCACTTTTTCGTCGAGGTCATTCTGCATCTCTACCACCCTGAGACTGAATAAATACTTCGTGATACCCCTGTAGCTCATACGTGTTTAACTTACAATTATGCCCCCGAGTGCCTGTTTCCCGCCTCACAGACAGCTTATCACTTTCTATCCTATCAGTTCCTCTGAGTATTCTGTATGTTGTTAGCATGTCTCCCCTGGTTCTTTTTTTCCTTCAATGTAGTTAGACTTAGTTTCTTTAGCCTCTCCTAGTTCATGCCCCGTAGCTCTGGAACTGGTCTCGTCGTATAATTATCACTTTCTGCAGTTTCTTAACAGGCGTGGATTCTCTGCCAGTACCGCATACTTCAAGATGGGCCTAGTGTGTAATATATAAAAGGCCCAGAATGTGTATATGTTAAGATTCCTGAATTCTACTCCTAGATTTGTCAGACGAGCATTGGCTGCAGAAGTTATTCTGTTTATGTGAACCTTTGGTAATATACTAGGTAATGTGCTCACCCCTAAGTCTTTCTGAATAAGATCTGCAGCCTCTGTCCCCCGAGGCTGTACCCCTTGTTAGGTTTTCTGACAAGGGGTATAGCTACTTAGTAACTTCGCATTTGCCGGGGTGAATTCAAGGAACTACTGATATGATCAGTTATCCAGTTTGCTCAGCGGGAAACAGGACTTCATCTAACCCAGTCTCATCTGCTATATCATTAAGATGAACCAAAAACAATGCTTGTTCTAATACCGAACCTTGCGAAATCTCGCTCGTTGCTCTTCCCCAATTCTGAAATTTCTTCCGGACAATCAATCTGTTTCCTTTCCCTTAGATACTTTTTCATACACTGGAGTACATTCCTTTTTATTCCTGCCTGTAACTCAACTTTTTGCCCTAGCCTTTTGTGGGATACAGTATCAAACGCCATTTCATAGACTTTGCCCTCTCACGTGCTAAACGTAATTTCTTCTCTCCCAAACTCTCTACTCCTGGGAACTCTTCTGTCCTCTGCCTTCCCTACATTTCCGGTCTTTCTAATCTCAACAGTTCTCTCCGTCCCTTACATCAAGCTTACTTTCCGCCAGACTAACACTCTTCGCACTAACCTTGTTCATACCTCTCCTCCCTATACAGATGTTCCTGGTGTCTACTTTATTTCTTGCTCCTCCTGTCCTCTTCAGTACTTTGGAGAATCTGGTCAATCTCTTTCTGACAGACTTAGGGAGCACAAAATTAGTGTTAGGCTTGCTGACACTAATAATGCTCTTTTCTGTCACGTCAGAGATCATAGCCATCCTATTGACTGGTCTTCTGCTAAAACTGTCTTCCCTACTTCCAACTTTAACAGCCGCCGTCTGGTTGAATCCTTCTTAATACACAACTTTCCTTGTATGAATCTTAGTCCTGGCTTCGTCTCTGTAGATGCCTTCCTCTCCCACTACATTGTAAAATGCTCCAAACTTCAGAACACCCGTGACTTAACCTGATTCCTCCTTTTTTCTTCTTCTCCCTCTTCCCCTTTCCTCTTTTCCTTTTTCTTTTCTCTTCTGAGTTGTCTTTCTTCTGTCTTGTGTTTCTGTTCCTTCATTATTTATTTCATTTCTTCCCCTCCCCCCTACCTCTGTGTTCTTGCTCTCCCTCTTTGGGCACCTAGCTCCCTTGCAGTGCCCCCCTTTCTTTGTATTTGACTGGCTCCTCCTCCTCCTTAATTCCCCACTACCACTACCACTACTACTACTACTACTACTACTACTACTACTACTACTACTACTACTACTACTACTACTACTACTACTACTACCACCACCACCACCACCACTACCTCTTCCTGCCTATATATACCCGTCCTTCTCCACTTCTCGTTAGTGTGACTTTGTAAATGGTCCAAGTCGGACCGAAACGTAGTCGTAAGCTCCTCTCATCTATGTGCGGGTTATTTGTGTATCGTTCCAAACACGGTATTGTGCCTTTTTTTGTTATTTACAAACGCTCTCTTGTTTCTTAGCAAGCCGAGGGCGGAGCGGTTATTGTTACAGTGAATAACTCACACGGGTTTAGAACATCACATATAATAATAGCTACTATTTAACAACATTCACCCGATAGGACTGCAACATCCCATCAGGACAGCTCGAGATAAATTCTAGGGCTCCTTCTACTTTACACTGCTGGCATGAATGCAACTCGCAGTATCCTGGCTGAAACAATTCACAACTACCTATCAAATTAGAGATAAATTTATCTCTAATTTGATGGGTAGTTGTGAATTTTCGACTATAGTTAGGGCTATCTTGGGCCATTATTTTGTGAAGATTTAGAGAACAGGAGAGTCGACCAGAAGTCAGATCATGGGAAGTATTCAGGGGGCACCTGAGGTCTGGTAACTCATACATCAGTTGATCAACATTATTTGCTTGCCTTCTATATTAAATGTAAATGTTATATGTTTGTCTGCCTTTGTTTATTGCCAATAAATTTAATATGGATATAATCACCTTAAATTCAGTTTAAACGGAATAACTAAAGATTGTTATTCATAGCTTAACGAAGCATTTTATTGTGTTAATCGTTTACCAAAACAATCAGTAGAGTTTTTTTTTTACTTCTTAATAGACACTGTAATAGTGTTTAATAATGAATTGTTATTTATATACCTGCATTTTTACCTGCAGACAGTTCCAGAGTCATTCCAAAATCAACTTATAATGTTCATTATATAGTTAGTTGCACTATGCTCGGTCGGTGTGTGATCAAATCTCGGACCTAGAATAGGCTTCCCGTTTGAGGACCTGATCAGTCAGGCTGTTGGTGCTGGCTGCACGCAAGCCAACGTGCGTACCACCCTGTTGACCAAAAACTAACTTGAAAAAATTATCAAGTCCCCTCTTGAAGACGGCTTGGAGTGTTGTTAATTTTGATCATCTACGGAGGATGGGTGTTAAAAAGTTTTGGTCTCTGCTAATATCAAATTATCACGTAGTGCACTGATTGGAGACCGGATTTTCGCTAAGGTATTTTACATCATTTTCCAAGCTTCGTGTTTTCTTTTTGGAATGATTTCGGTGTTCAGATTTTAAGTTAGTTTCTGCATAATTTTTAATATGTTAATTATGATGTATCTTTCTCGCCTACTTTCCGGGAAGTAGAGATACAGCTCGAGGATTCAAGTGTTGTTAATAATCCAAGCTCTTAACAGAATGTTTACGTGTAGTGAAAGTTCTTTGTACATTTTGCAGATCTGTAATTTCGCCTGCTTTAAAAGAAGCTGTTGGTATACAGTAATATTCCAGTCTACAGAGATTAAGTGACTTTAGAATATCATCATTACCTTGCCATCTCTTGTTTTGAAACTCTTACTTAACCAGCCTTTCATTTTCTTTGCGGCTGTGATAGTAACATTCTTGTCATCTGTCCCCTCAAAGAAGGTTCCTTGATGTTGGTGAGGGGCTCTTGATTTAGGGAATTGGATCTGTGCTCCAGTTCCCCGAATTAAGCCTGAATGCCTTCCACATCCCCCCCCCCAGGCGCTGTATAATCCTCCGGGTTTAGCGCTTCCCCTTGATTATAATAATAATCTTGTCATCTGTGAATGCAATTCCCGTAACTTAATCTTCTGCTCTACTGAAAGATTTGAGTTTGTTGTATATACCGTTCCAGTTTTTATTTCCCAGTGAGAATAATCAGCTATATAATAATAATAATAATAATAATAATAATAATAATAATAATAATAATAATAATAATAAAATAATAATAATAATAATAATATCACTAATTATAATTATCCCCGAACATAGATCTATGAACATATTATACACAATAGTGAGCACTAACTCGTCACGCACAGATGTGTACAGTGTGATGCACCATAGGGCATCACACAAACGTGTGCACTAGTGCACCGAACATACACATCCGAACGTGCGCTTTCACACATCGCAGATGATCGTACACACTAGCGCATTACACAGTAGCATAAAACACTGACCAACAGTCTGAACTAATGCTTTCTTAACTTGAATAAACATTCTCAAGTCTCGTAGTTTAAATTAATTCTTGAACAATGAATAGAAAAATCGCGAGAAAATCCACTAAGTTCTTATTCATTTGTACGATGTATATATATATATGTCGTGCCGAATATATCAATTATATAAAATTTAGTCCTTTCTAAAATTTTCTCTTATACGTTTAAAGATTTATTTTTTTTCATTAATGTTAATGTATTTATATGCACCAAAAGGAACTTAGAAAACTTACCTAACCTTATTATAACAAGAACAATTTATTTTAGCCTAACCCAACTAAATATATTTTAGATTTGTTTACAATAATTTAATACTAAACAAACACAGTGAAATATAGCACGACATATATATATATATATATATATATATATATATATATATATATATATATATATATATATATATATATATATATATATATATATATATATATATATATATATTGATAGATAGATAAGAAAAGATGAAATAGAAATATATGAACACAAATTTGTTTGAAACAAACACACACACACACACACACACACACACACACACACACACACACACACACACACACACACACACACATGGACAGGTGTCCACTACACTTTGACACTTCATGTAGAAACCATCATTGTAAAGATTATAAAACCTGAGGATTATTATTATAATCAAGTGGAAGCGCTAAACCCGGAGGATTATACAGCGCCTGGGGGGGGGATGTGGAAGGCATTCAGGCTTAATTCGGGGAACTGGAGCACAGATCCAATTTCCTAAATCAAGAGCCCCTCACCAACATCAAGGAACCTTCTTTGAGGGGATAAAACCTGAGGAGTATATTGTGTTTTATATACATCTCTTCAGAAGGAAGAACTAACAGGATAACATAAAGAATGGTAATGTATATAATATATACGTGTTAAGGGACATACTTGAATAAACATCACGCTTATTCCCGCCTAGAAAGGATTAGCGTGCTGGCTCACTCTAGTCCTACTGCAGTCCTTCTCTTCTTAACAGGAAGAATTAGTCGGCAAGCAGACTGCAGTATTCATAAATCAAGCAAGCACTCAGGTGAGACAGAATCCAGTTAACTGGCGTGTTATGCACAAGACAGTTCTGCAGTTTTCCGGCGTATTAAGAATAATAACCATAATGCTACCTGAAATCCCGTTGTCATTATAAAGAAAACACGCTATGTAAAAGCACAGTATCCTCGAGCCTGATATAGCATCATGACACAATTCTGAGAATCTACCAAAGCCAGTTTATTTCTATCCTTTTCTCTCTCCAACCGCTAATAAATTTGAGTCGTACTTCCTCCATATCAACATAATGCAATTATGCTGCATTCATAACATATCTGTTCATAAAATACTTGAAATACTTAAAAGTTCAAATGAATGATATAATACCACTTAAACATTGTTGAAACCGTGAAGCTGGTCTAAATTTACTTACATTATGTATATAAACTAAACATCGCAAATTCCTCTGGCCAAATAACGTCTATTGGTAGAGACAATATCCTAAGACAACCAGAAAGAAGCCATCCTGAACACAATTGACAGATGCAGACATTTCTTGATAGAACCTCTTCATTTCTTGAGCCCTGTCGGTCTTCTTCCTAGAACCTAATTACCCCCCATTCTCCCCTCCCCTATCCCAGGGTGTATCTCTGGAAGCCACCTTTCGGATTCCGGGGGTGGTGGCTGAAGGAGGTATGCTTTGTGGCGGATATCCGGCCGCCCTCTCTTTTGTCCACCGAGGTAGCTCGGCAGATGTGAGGTTGCTATCCCGGATTGCTGGTTTACTGGCATGAAGGGTAGGGTATGGCACGGGTTCCATGCTGCATCTGCGCTACTAGCGGTGTCGAGTCCTCTTGGGCGCGGAGGGAGATTTCCGGCCCTTTCATTCCTCCTGGGAACTATTCCTCCCCGCTCCCCCCTTTTTTTATTCTTTTTTTTGTTTTTATTTTCTTTTCTTCTTTCTTTTTTTTTCTTAAAAACAAAAAGCAAAGGAGTAACCTAACCATGGCAGCCCTAGTCCATGAAACCACTACCCCCGGGCCCCTTCTTGATACCGCACCCCATTCTGACCCTGCCTTGTGTTTAGACCACTCTTCGGACACTCCTGATGCCCCTGTACCTCTTGCTGGTGCTGTTTCCTCACCCGCTTCAGGTACCGGGGCTTCGACTGACTCCTTCGATTTGTCTGAACTCCGCTCTCCTTTGACTATGCTTCCGGCTTCTCCCTCTACGGTACGGCAATTTTCGAATCGCCCACCCATTTCATGCCGGACCAACTCCGGTCCTACTCCTAAACGCCAACGTCAATCTCCTGATGATGCTCCGTCGTTACCTTCCCATTCTACTCGGAAACGACCGACACGTCAAGCACTCCCTCTCCACGCTCAGTTTCGGACCACACAATGGACTAAATTCTTTACTTTAAGACCAACTTCTTCTTCTGCCTACCTTTCTGACCATAGTATTGCCAAAGCGCTCCTGCGTCATGTTGGCAGAGATATTTCATTTCACGCTCTCAAGAGCGGTACGCGCATCGTCACTGTCCAGAATGCTACCCAAGCTCATGATCTTTCTCTCCTTTCGAATATCGATACTACTCCTATCACTATTGAAAAACATCTTTCTCTCAATTCTTGTAGTGGTACTGTCATTCTGCCCCATACCATAGTCCAACAGAATTTCCAGTCATGTGGCAATGACATTTTTGAACAGCTGGAACTCCAGGATCTCCCAATCCTCAAAGTAGACACTTATGTCCTTCCTGCCCGGGGGCGGAGACGTTACCCTTGCAATGTGGCTCGTTTAACTTTTGACAGCCGAGAACTCCCGTCCTCTGTATATGTCGCGGGACATCGGTTACAAGTTCGAAAGGTGATACCTACACCGCAACAATGTAGAAATTGCTGGCGTTTTGGTCACCCAGCGAAATATTGCAGATCTATGGCCGAATGCCCAGTCTGTGGTGCCGACAACCATTCTAATACATCTTGCAGTCAACCTCCATCTTGCCTTAATTGTAATGAAGCTCACCCTTCGTACTCCCGCCGTTGCCAGGTCTACTTAAATGAACGTGAAATCCGTTGCCTCAAAGAGGCAGAAGGTCTCCCTTATGCTATGGCAGTTACTCATCTCCGCCTCCAAGGGAGACTACCCCGTGTTTCTTATTCTCGTGTTTCCAAACATCCCCCCACTTCTGGGGTCCCATCTTCTGCAGCCTCCTCTGTTGTTACCCCTCCCATAGCCATTACGGCATCTAATCCTTTTGCTGTCCTTGGCTCTGACGTCCCGACTACAACTCAGTCTGTTCTCACATCTTCGCGTCCTTCCTCACAAGCCCCAGTATCGACAAGACCTCGTACGACACCTAATACCAATCGCCCCTCTACTCAGAAGTCCAAAAAATCCACATTGCTCAAATCTTCTTTGCCCCTTCCTTCCCTTCTTCCACCTCCACACGTTACCTTTCCAGTCTCTGTACCTAGTTCTTCCCCTCTCTCTGGCTCTATTACAAGTGTGGAGATTCACCCTCCTCCTCGTACTATGCCTTCCACCCCCGTCCCCTCCCAAGTTTCTCCCTCTTCTGTCACCTCCCAGGTTTCTACCTCTTCTGTCCCCCCCCACACTTCATCTCCAGTCCCTTACACTTTTCCCTCCCCCTCTACTTTGGTACAGTCCATTACTGTCCCAATCTTTACTCACCCTCCTCCTCCTATCTCCAATATGGTTTCCCATACATCTTTGAATTCAGAAACACTTGAAGCCATTTCAGAATATATTGCAGAGACTAAACCTTCAATGGACACTGATTCACTTCCTGTTCCTTCTCTTCCCTCTCCTCCATCTTCACAACCCCATTCTTCGCAACGCTCCGTTCCTTCGCTACTTGAACATCTTCCAATGCCACCACACGTTGACTTTTCTAACCCCTCTAGTCCGTAGGTGCCTTTACCTACAGATTCCTGATATTTTCTTCATCGCCAATCATGGCCTATTTACAGTGGAATATCCGCGGCCTCAGGGGTAATCGGGGTGAGCTTCAGATGTTGCTTTCCAGGTTTTCCCCTGTTGGTGCTTGCTTACAAGAACCAAAATTACACTCGGCTGTTTTCCAACCTATCTCAGGCTATAATTTATTGTATTCTTCGGATCCTTTCTCAGATGGGACCTTTAATGAAAGTGCCCTTCTTCTACGCAATGATATTCCGTACTGTCAACTATTTGTCCATACCTCGCTGCATTACACTGCAGCCCGTATCCACTTGAATAAGTGGTTTACAATATGTTCTTTATATCTCTCTCCTTCTCGAGCATTTTCTATCCCAGACTTTGCCTTTCTTGTTTCATCCTTACCACCACCACTTCTGTTACTTGGTGATTTTAATGCCCACCATTTCCTCTGGGGGGAGTCTCATTGTGACTCACGTGGCATTCAGTTGGAGGCTTTTCTTGCCTCTCACCCCCTCCATGTTTTAAATACGGGTACTCCCACCCATTTTGATCCTCGTACTCATACTCTCTCTTGCATCGATCTATCAGTCTGCTCTTCCTCCACAGCACTAGACTTCACCTGGTCTGTTCTACCAGACTTACATGACAGCGATCATTTTCCGATCATTCTTACTTCTCCTTCCTATTCACCACCTTCCCGTAGCCCTCGCTGGCAATTTGATCGGGCAAATTGGGATCTTTACTCACACCTCACTGCTTTTAGTGAGGTTCCTTCTTCATCCTCCATTGATGAGCTCCTACACATATTCTCGACATCAGTTTATACCGCAGCTTCTCATTCTATACCCCACACCTCAGGCAGGCATTCTCAGAAGTGCGTGCCTTGGTGGTCTCCTGCTTGTGCTCGTGCAGTACGTTTGAAACGTGCTGCATGGGGCAGGTACCGGTACAATAGAACCGCTGAGAGACTTGTTGATTTTAAGCAGAAGCGTGCGATCGCTCGCCGTGTCATCCGTGAAGCTAAACGCACTTGTTGGCGAGACTATGTTTCCACCATCACCTCTGCTTCTTCTATGAGTGCAGTCTGGAAAAAAGTGAGGAAATTGAGTGGTAAATACTCTCCTGACCCGGCTCCTGTTCTACGGGTCACTGGTGTTGATATAGCAAACCCTCTCGACGTTGCCATTGAACTTGGCACACATCTGGTCCGTATTTCCCGAGGGCTCCATCTATGCCCCTCGTTTCTTTCCTCAAAGTCTGCCAGAGAGTTAGTACCCTTGGACTTTTCTTCTCTCGGAGAAGAACAGTATAATGTGCCTTTTACACTTCAAGAACTGGAGGCAACGCTCTCAGCTTGCCGATCATCGGCAGCTGGGCCTGATGACATTCATATTCGTATGTTACAACATTTACATCGGTCAGCCCTTGTAGTCCTCTTACACCTCTTCAATCTTATTTGGGCACAAGGAGTTCTTCCCCAGCTGTGGAAATCTGCCATTGTTCTCCCTTTCCGCAAACCGGGTACTACAGGACATGATGCCTCCCACTATCGCCCCATCGCTCTTACAAGTGCAGTTTGCAAAGTGATGGAACGCCTCGTAAATCGACGTTTAATGTGGTATTTAGAGACTCACAACAGTCTCTCCGCTAGTCAATATGGCTTTCGTAAGGGTCGTTCTACCATAGACCCCTTACTACGCTTGGATACGTATGTTCGTAATGCCTTTGCGAATAATCACTCAGTTATTGCCATATTTTTTGACCTTGAGAAGGCATATGACACAACTTGGAGGTATAATATTTTGGCCCAGGCCCATTCCTTAGGCCTCCGAGGCAATCTACCATCCTTCCTTAAGAACTTTTTAACTGACAGACATTTCCGTGTTCGAGTCAATAATGTTCTTTCCCCGGACTTCGTCCAAGCTGAAGGTGTCCCTCAGGGATGTGTTCTAAGCACAACACTTTTTCTCCTTGCTATAAATGATTTGGCCTCTGTTCTTCCACCCAATATTTGGTCATCACTCTATGTTGATGACTTCGCTATTGCTTGTGCAGGCGCTGACTGTCACCTTATTGCAGTTTCTCTCCAGCATGCGGTCGACCGTGTTTCCACTTGGGCCACCACACATGGGTTTAAATTTTCAAGTACCAAAACTCACCAAATTACTTTCACTAGACGCTCTGTTATCTCCGATCATCCTTTGTATCTCTATGGCTCCCGTATCCCCGAACGTGATACAGTCAGGTTTCTAGGCCTTCTCTTTGACCGTCGGTTAACCTGGAAACCTCACATTACCTCTCTGAAGGCAACTTGTCACAGCCGGCTAAACCTTCTTAAAACCCTTGCTCATCTTTCCTGGGGAGCTGATCGTCGAACTCTGCTTCGCCTACATTCAGCCCTCGTTTTATCGAAACTCGATTATGGTGACCAGATTTATTCCGCGGCCTCTCCTGCTACTCTCTCTAGCCTTAACTCTATCCATCACCAAGGCTTACGTTTGTGCCTTGGTGCTTTTCGTTCTTCCCCTGTTGAGAGCCTCTATACAGAAGCAAATGTTCCATCCTTGTCTGATCGCCGTGATGCCCATTGCCTTCGTTACTATGTACGCTCTCACGATCTACACAATCCTTCCATTTATAGAATGGTCACCGATATTAGTAGACATTCTTTATTCGTTCGCCGCCCCTGTTTGCTCCGTCCCTTTTCTCTTCGCCTACTTTCACTCTTGTCTTCCCTTCAGTTACCACCTTTATATGTTCATGTAGCATCTCACTTTTCCCTACCCCCCTGGGAAGTTCCAGCTGTTCGGGTCTGTTCTTTCTCACTCCCTTGCTCGAAAGCTCAACTGCCTACGGTGGCTTCCCGCTCTCTTTTTCTTGATCACTTCCACTCTCATTCTCATGCCACCGCTGTGTACACAGATGGCTCTAAGTCTTCAGACGGCGTCGGATTCGCAGCAGTGTTTCCGGACAGCGTCGTACGAGGGCATTTACTATCTTCAGCTAGCATTTTTACTGCTGAACTGTATGCCATTCTTGCAGCACTTATTCGTATCGCATCTATGCCTGTGTCATCATTTGTAGTAGTCTCAGACTCCCTTAGTGCTCTACAGGCTATACGAAAATTTGATACATCTCATCCCCTAGTTCTCCGTATCCAACTTTGGCTACGCCGTATCTCTACCAAACATAAAGATATTGTTTTTTGTTGGGTCCCTGGTCATGTCGACGTACAGGGCAATGAACAGGCAGACACTGCTGCGCGGTCAGCAGTATATGACCTACCAATTTCCTATCGAGGTGTTCCATTTCTAGACTATTTTGCTGCAATAGCTACCCACCTTCGCACCCGTTGGCAACAACGTTGGTCAACTCTGCTCGGTAACAAACTTCATTCTATTAAACCGAGCATAGGTTACTGGCCGTCTTCTTGTCATCAGTGCCGAGGTTGGGAGACCACTCTCTCCCGCCTTCGCATTGGCCACACTCGTCTTACTCATGGGTATCTCATGGAGAGGCACCCTGTTCCTCTCTGTGAGCAGTGTCAAGTTCCAGTATCGATTAGCCACATTCTGTTAGACTGCCCTCTCTATCAACGAGCACGCAGAATTTACCTCCAACGTCGTCTTCGTTCTCCTACTCTCTCTTTACCTTCCCTTCTTGCTGATGGACCCTCCTTTAATCCTGACTCTCTCATTGACTTCTTGACAACGACTGATTTACTCCACAAACTCTGATGATACTTTTCACACTCCCCTCAGCCCTTTCTGGTTCAGTCTCTTGCTGCCCTTTACCCTTTCACCATCCACTGCCCCGCTGTTATCCGTAACCTGTTGCTCATCCATCTCCCTTTTGCCACCTGATGCCCTCGCTTCCTTCCTGCCCTGCAGCGCTGTATAGTCCTTGTGGCTTAGCGCTTCTTTTTGATTATAATAATAATAATAATTCTTGATAGAAATGTATTAACATTTCATTAGTAACTTGCTCTTACAAGTAAGCTGAGGAAGCTTTCTGAAGTACGATGCCATATATGACCTGCGTGTAAACAAACCCAGTCCACAGAAGGTCCTCTTAGCTCGGAGATGATCGAGAATGCCGCAGATGTGATTTATAGGCAGCCGTACCCTGAGTAGCTGGCTCTGTGTACATGGTTTGTGTGTACGTTGTCCGTGGCCATATTCTGTGTGCGTGATTCCTGTGTGTAGTTTGTGTGTAGTCAGTGGGTGCGTGGCCTTTGTGTGTGCGTAGTCCCTGTATGTGGCCTGGGTGTGTGTGTGTGTGGTCCGTGTACGTTATCTATGTGCACATGGTCTGGGGGAAGTCAAAAGGGAAAGCTATGATAAGTTAGCGATAGATAAGTGTACACTAAATCAACCAGTGTATTGGGATGAAATAATAAAAGACATCTACAATGTTCTAGCCTTCTGGATAATATATATATATATATACATATATATATATATATATATATATATATATATATATATATATATATATATATATATATATATATATATATATATATATATATATATATATATATATATATATATATATATATGTCGTGCCGAATAGGCAGAACTGGCAATTTTGGCTTAAATAGCAACGCTCATCTTGTCATATAGAACAAGTGAAAATTTGTGTATGCAATAATTTCACAGAAATCATTCTGAACCTAAGGAAAAAAATATATTTCATTGTGTTTGTTTAGTATTAAATTACTGTAAACGTATTTAAAATATATTTTGTTCGGTTAGGCTAAAATAAATTGCACTTGTTATAATAAGGTTAGGTAAGTTTTCTAAGATTCTTTTGGTGCAAAATTAAAAATTTTTACATTAACATTAATGAAAAAATGTATCTTTAAACGTTCAAGAGAAAATTTTAGAAAGGACTTAATTTTAAATGAGTTCTTGCTAATTGACCAGTTTTACATATTCGGCACGACATATATATATATATATATATATATATATATATATATATATATATATATATATATATATATATATATATATATATATATATATATTATATATATATATATATATATATATATATATATATATATATTATATATATATATATATATATATATATATATATATATATATATATATATATATATATATATATATATATATATATATATATATATATATATATATATATATATATATATATATATATATATATATATATATATATATATATATATATATATAAGGATAGCATACACTCACCGATCGAGGCTGATGACACAAAGGTTAAGAATAGAGGCGGTGGACATCCAGACATCGACCGCCAGCCAGACAGAGCACCAGAGCTCACCGAAGAGCCAAGTATCGAAGACCTCAACTGTGACGCTGAATGGAAGCACTGCCATCCCCAGCAGTAAGTCAGCGACGGCCAGAGAGACGATGAAGAGGTTGGTGACTGTGCGGAGCTTGCTGGAAAGGAACACTGCAAGAATCACCAGGCAGTTTCCAGCTATCACCAGAGCGTTAATGAGGACCAGAATGGTGAGAGATGTTAGCATCCCCATGTCCTTCCAGTCCACGTGTCCTAGAGGCTCTGAGCAGTTGTCTAGCATATCCAAGTATGACGAGTTGTCTAGCATCGTGTCAAGATTAGAAAGGTCGGCGGTGGTGGAGATAGTAGTGGAGGCTACCGCGGAGACGGTAGTGGGGGTGTTGAACAGGAGACTGGAAGTTACGACTAGACTTGCTCTGCCTTGCAACGCCATCTTCAAAACGTATGTAAACATAAGTTATTCCAGGTTTGAACTAGCTATGTATCATCCCTAACTCACCTCGCTGCCGTGGACTTACTTGAGTACATGACATTATTGTTCAGTTACTCTACATCAGTACTCAAAATATTGCTAAAACGACTCACAATAAAGCATTTTTGCCGCGTATCCATGTTGTATATTATAAATATTTTTCCAAAACAAGCTTGTTTCTGCTTCCTTTTGGCCTTGCTAAGCCATATATTATCTATTTAAGTTTTTGCTATATTGTTTCAAAATATATTTTGTTTCACATCTCAGGGCAGTGTTAAATAATTAGTTTTAAATTTCCGTTGCCTTGGGGATTTTTTAGTGCTTTGTATTTACTTTAATTGTTAGACTCGCATAATGCTTCGGCGAAGCTTTCCTTTCATTGTCGAAATATTAGTGAATTATTTTTCTTCTAAGTTATCTTCATCCACAATACCACACAAGACTTTTTAAACTTGTGTTCGCGAGTACCTTTCTACTAACTCCGATATGAGTATCTCGGCCAGGCACATCTTTACAATAGACTTCTCAGGAAAATCTTGGCAAGTTTAATATATGATGATTCTCCAAATATTTTTCTTCCGATGCTTAGGGTTTCTTTCTGAATTCCCTGACGATTTACCTTTGTACTGTTGCACATCCACCTTGACAGGGACCCTTGTCTTTATCCTGACAACTGTCTGTATGTACTGCAACTTTGTGTTCTTTATTTTGAATTTTCACCGTATCTCAGTGATGTTAATACATCACTGAACCCTTACTTTGATTATAAAATTCTCTCTCATGTTCCGTCAGGGTAACCTACGACGCATTTTTTTCACCTTTAACTGCGCACGGAAGCACTTTTAAATAGTAAAAGTGTCCCCAAATAAAACTGTTTTTTTTTTATTGTAACCTTGGACATCCACCTCGTGTTTTTTTTGCTTCAACATGTGGGTGCCTGCCGACCAACTTGCGCAAAGGACGGGTGGTTCATGATTGTTGCTTCTGATGGTAGATCCTGATGGGTAGCAAGAAAGATGGGATAAAAGAGAGCTGTGCAGCACTCACATCACACACTTCTCCAGCATCATCAGCTTCACACACACGACAGTAGGGCCGCTACCATGATCTCTGACCTTTCCTACAACATGCTTGTGCTGTAAAGTACAGTCAAACAAATTTCTTAGTTTTTTTTCCAGTTTGTTTGACTGTGTTTATCTGAGCGTAATGAGTGTTTTTTTCAGCGTATCACAGAAATGTTTGCTTAATAAATCTTTTGTTTTACCTTTGTTTACCTTGCTTGCTTATGTCTGGTCTGATGAGATTTCATTTTTAAGTCGTGAGAAAAGCTTTCTCAATCGATTTTTATAGTTTCGCATTCGAATATTTACTCCGAGGTAGTATTTTTTTTTAATATTTCGCTCAGCGACAACTGATTTAACTGTTTTGTGTCCAGTTACCTTAGCTGCGGAACATATATAGTTAGCACAGGTGAGTCGAGAGTTGATCAGTTTTCACGAGGCTACTAAAAATTATGACTGTACACAGGGTATCATATTAGATTTGATAATTCAACAGTAGTGTATATTCAGCTTACTTACAGCACAGCTGTCACATTTAAATTTATTTCTATACAGGCGTCATGTTTTAACTGATCAATCATAGGTTTCATGTTTAGCTTGATCAATGCGCACGTGCCACGATCCACATAACCTGTGCAGAAGTGAAGACCGGTGATCAAAACCAACACACCTGAAGGAAAGAGAACAGATACCAGTTAGGCTACAAGAGAGGTGCAACACAAAAATTTTAATAGCCTGTTAAAGAATACATACTTAACTATTAATGTCATAAAGATTAACCGGTGTATACCTGGCTGTATATATAAGGCAAAGAAAATTTTCAGAATGCGTATAATATGCGTAAGTATGACCCATGCTAAATTACCTGCCCGACACCTCCCAAGTGGCACATCAAAGAATTTCGCTGTGTGTGTGTGTGTGTGTGTGGCCTATATATTTAAGTGGGTCTTACAGCCTCTGTTGTGTCACTACCCCTGCTCGGATAGACCTGTGGGGATATAGGTGTCAGCAGAGCAACACATAAGTCCCAACGTTTCTATGCTCGTGTGTGGCGTGTAGCCAATAAATGGAAGAGGCTGTCACTGATAATCTCTAACGCACTACTGGTGTTCATGATTCAAAATTCCTTTTGAGAGGCCAGGCAGTGGGATACTCCTTAAACATTCAAGTTCCTAAAACTATGACGAATCACACGGGATAACTGTATTGCGGAGAATGAAGCCTCAACATTGCTTAGGAATGTGTTGGGATACGTAGAGACCAAACCAGCTGCTACTCCCTCACAGACCCCCATCCTCTGTGCCTCATGACTCCCTCACTACCTCCTAACTCTCCTCTCTACCTCTTGACCTCCTTTCCACCTCTTAGACCCCCCCCTCTATACTTCCTACCCACTCTCCACCTCCCTGATCCCTCTCCACCTCCCTGACCTTGCAGGTGTTGAAAACTCCCAAGTGACTTGCTTCACAGGTTGAGGAGGAAGAGGCTCCACTGTACAATAACGAGAAGTAGGAAGGAAACAATAATAATTGAAAATGTTTTCCGGAAAGGATTCATTTTCACAATTCGAATAGATTATTTCCTTCTCTGTATTATTGCATTTAATACTTTTTTCGTTGATTTTTTGCGCGTTTTTTTTCAGAAAGTTAGTAGGTTGGTTTTTACCAGAGGGGAGGTGGGTTTACTTTTCCAGAGAGATCTGTTTTTTTCTTTCAGAAAGGAAGTGGACTGGATTTTTCTTAGAGAGGGAAAGGGTTCCCTTTTTCATAGGAAGAATGTGTGTGATATTTTTAGAGGGGGGAAGTTTTTTCTCCAGAGAAGAAGAGGGTTGCTCTTAAAAAAAAGGAAGTGTACGTTATGCTTCTTTATAATCGAAGAGCTAAGTTTTCCGAAAGGAAGGGGATGGGGATGCGAGTTTCAAATACTGTGCACAGCTATAGATGTCTCGGCTGTTCCTTACAGTATATTGGTAGTTCTTCACAAAACTTCCAGACCAGAATATGCGAGCATAATGGTGTGTCTCACGGAACTGGTCTTTCTTTAACTCGTTCATCTCGGTCTGGAATTCAGCAACATTCATTTGCCATAAATCACCCCTTAAATTCCAGTGACTTTGATATACATGTACATATATATTTATATATATATATATATATATATATATATATATATATATATATATATATATATATGTATGTATATATATATATATATATATATATATATATATATATATATAAGTCGTGCCGAATATGTAAAACTGGTCAATTAGCAAGAACTCATTTAAAATTAAGTTCTTTCTAAAATTTTCTCTTATGCGTTTAAAGATATATTTTTTTTTCATTAATGTTGATATAAAAATTTATAATTTTGCACCAAAAGGAACTTAGAAAACTTACCTAACCTTATTATAACAAGCGCAATTTATTTTAGCCTAACCCAACTAAATATATTTTAGATTTGTTTACAACAATTTAATACTAAACAAACACAGTGAAATATATTTTTTTCGTTTGGTTCAGAATGATTTTGGCGAAATTATTGCATACACAAATTTTCACTTGCCCTATATGGCAAGATGAACGTTGCTATTTAAGCCAAGATCGCAAGTTCTGCCTATTCGGCATATATATATATATATATATATATATATATATATATATATATATATATATATATATATATATATATATATATATATATATATATATATATATATATATATATATATATATATACGTATAAACACATCTGCCATTTCCCACCAAGGCAGGGTGACCCACCAAGGCAGGGTGACCCACCAAGGAAGGGTGACCCACCAAGGCAGGGTGACCCAAACAGGAAGAAACACTTTCATCATTGTTCACTCCATCCCTGTCTTACCAGAGGTGTGCCTACACTACATTTAAATAACTCTAACATATCAACACCCCTCCTTCAGAGTGCAGGCACTGTACTTCCTACCTCCAGGACTCAAGTCCGGCTGTTCCTTGTATGTGCACGTGTTTCTTGTATGTGCACGTGTTTCTTGTGTGTGCGTCTGTTTCTTGTGTGTGCGTCTGTTTCTTGCATGTAATCCTGTTTCTTGTGCGTGCACCTGTTTCTTGTGTGTTCGTCTATTTCTTGTGTGTGCGCCTGCTCCTTGTGTGTTCGTCTGCTCCGTGTGTATACATCTGCACCACCAACGCAACAACCACCACCACCAACACTACCACCACCAACACTACCACCACCAACAACATCATCATCACCAGTGCCACCGTCAACACTACCACCTCCATCATCACTACCACCACCAACACCACCACCAACATCATCACCAACACCAACATCTACCATCATCACCAACGCCACCACCATTACCACTAACACCAACACCAACAAAAGCACCAACACCACCACTAATACCACCACCGCAATGCGTGAGAGAGAGATAGGAGGGGAATGGGGTTTTAACCGATCCGGCTTAGGTGAAACTGGAAGAGCGACAGTTATAAGAGAGAGAGAGAGAGAGAGAGAGAGAGAGAGAGAGAGAGAGAGAGAGAGAGAGAGAGAGAGAGAGAGAGAGAGAGAGAGACAGACAGACAGACAGACAGACAGACAGAGAGACAGACAGACAGACAGACAGACAGACAGACAGACAGACAGAGAGAGAGACAGACAGACAGACAGACAGACAGACAGACAGACAGACAGACAGAGATAATATAAACATAAAATAATTAAAATGTAGGCTAAATGTATACTATTTCTTACAAATGTATATGACTAATACAAAGAAAAAGGAATAATAATAATAATAATAATCATAATAATAATAATACTGAAAAAAAATCTAAAGTTCTGAAAATATTAATATATCTAATTTTTTTTACTAAATACTTAATTTGCTTTCCAAAAGTCATAAAGCCAAAAAAAAAAAAAAGTAAATCCAGAGTTAAAACTGGAATACTGACTCAACACTCGGAAAAACTATACGAAACAGGTGATAGATCATCAATAAACGGTAAACTGTACACGGGGTAATTGTATATATCTACCTATAGGTGTATATTTCTCATTGTGTTGACACCGAGAGTTTACTTTAATGTATGGTCAGTAGGCTCAGTTGGAAACACACCCAGCTCACGTTCTAGGTGCCCGTGGTACGACTCACGACACGAAGGGGAAAACGTTGGGTATGTTTCCTCACACCTGCTGCCCCTGTTCACCCAGCAGTAAGTAGGTGCCTGGGCGTTAGTCGACTGTTGTGGGTGGCATTCCAGGGTAGTATACCTTATATTGGGTTGGGTTTTGAAATGAGCTGAGGTAGGATAAACAGCTTTTAGTCTGTCACAACTAACCTGTATAAAAAAGCTTCAGTAACCACTAAGACCTACAAAACTGATAAAGAGACCTTCAAAATAAGAAAATATTTCTTTTCATATAGGAAGAATCTCTATAAAAATAAGGTGCAGATCACCAGTCTCAGAGGCCATCTTAAGACAGCTAGAGCAGTGTGAAGAAGAGAGGCATAGCTGGCACACCGCCAGGTCAAGACAATGCCGCGGTAAGACAGTGCCGGGGCAATACAACGCCGGGTCAGTACAAGGCCGGGGTAATACAAGTCCAGGGCAATACAACGCCGGGGCAATACAAGGCCGGAGCAATACAGTGCCGAAGCAATACAGTACCGGGGCAGTACAAGACCGGGGCAATACAAGGCCGGAGAAAGACTGTGGCGTAAGAAATACAATGCCATACACCTGTTCAGTATTACACACGCTACCGACAAATGGGATGAAGTAATGAATACTTAACTAGGAGAGTTTTTATTATATAATTTTTCGCTTAGGTGTGAGTTTGATCAAGTTCTACAGAGGAATATATAATTGACACTTATGCATGTCATTACAGTGGGTTATAAGCGGCTTTGTTAGTTTATTCGTCAGAAAATGTTACTTGACTTCTTCATTTGGTGCCGACACTATGGCGGGAGCGCTGCAAAATGGTGGTGGTGTCTAAGGACACATGAGGGAAGCCTTTGGCATTATTGTAAGCCAAGGCAGAGAGACCACTGAATCACCTGTCTGGCTCAGTGGTGGCAGGCGACGGTAATCGATAGTTGGGATGTATTGCTGGCAGATGGAGCTGGACATAACTTCGTAATGTCAGGTGTTGGTCCATGTTTCTGGTGAATGAGTTGCATCAGAGGTGTTACAATGATGAAACCCTGGTGAGTAGAGTTCGCTGGTGTTCTGTGTCTATATAACTGCTCCTTTTAGGCACCCCTGTTCTTTCCTCGTTTTAATACCAGTGTAGAGTCTTTCTATGACTAGCAGGGAGGAAGTTGTAACAAAACACAGACACTAAACTTGAGAAAGTTTGGAGTTTTAATATTTTCACCAAAAATTAACATTTTCATAGATAATCTTTAACACTATGAGAAACTCTAACTGATTAATTTATAATCTCAGTTCTTTCATGTAACCTTCAACACTGTCATGTAACCTTCAACACTGTCATGTAACCTTAAACACTGTCATGTAACTTCAACACTGTCATGTAACTTCAACACTGTCATGTAACTTCAACACTGTCATGTAACTTCAACACTGTCATGTAACTTCAACACTGTCATGTAACCTTCAACACTGTCATGTAACTTCAACACCTTTCATGTAACTTCAACACTGTTATGTAACTTCAACACTGTCATGTAACCTTCAACACTGTCATGTAACTTCAACACTGTCATGTAACCTTCAACACTGTCATGTAACTTCAACACTGTCATGTAACCTTCAACACTGTCATGTAACTTCAACACTGTCATGTAACTTCAACACTGTCATGTAACCTTCAACACTGTCATGTAACCTTCAACACTGTCATGTAACTTCAACACTGTCATGTAACTTCAACACTGTCATGTAACCTTCAACACTGTCATGTAACCTTCAACACTGTCATGTAACCTTCAACACTGTCATGTAACTTCAACACTGTCATGTAACTTCAACACTGTCATGTAACCTTCAACACTGTCATGTAACTTCAACACTGTCATGTAACTGTCATGTAACTTCAACACTGTCATGTAACTTCAACACTGTCATGTAACTTCAACACTGTCATGTAACTTCAACACTGTCATGTAACCTTCAACACTGTCATGTAACTTCAACACTGTCATGTAACCTTCAACACTGTCATGTAACTTCAACACTGTCATGTAACTTCAACACTGTCCTTCAACACTGTCATGTAACTGTCATGTAACTTCAACACTGTCATGTAACCTTCAACACTGTCATGTAACTTCAACACTGTCATGTAACTTCAACACTGTCATGTAACTTCAACACTGTCATGTAACTTCAACACTGTCATGTAACTTCAACACTGTCATGTAACCTTCAACACTGTCATGTAACCTTCAACACTGTCATGTAACTTCAACACTGTCATGTAACTTCAACACTGTCATGTAACCTTCAACACTGTCATGTAACCTTCAACACTGTCATGTAACCTTCAACACTGTCATGTAACTTCAACACTGTCATGTAACTTCAACACTGTCATGTAACTTCAACACTGTCATGTAACCTTCAACACTGTCATGTAACCTTCAACACTGTCATGTAACCTTCAACACTGTCATGTAACTTCAACACTGTCATGTAACTTCAACACTGTCATGTAACTTCAACACTGTCATGTAACTTCAACACTGTCATGTAACTTCAACACTGTCATGTAACCTTCAACACTGTCATGTAACTTCAACACTGTCATGTAACCTTCAACACTGTCATGTAACCTTCAACACTGTCATGTAACTTCAACACTGTCATGTAACCTTCAACACTGTCATGTAACCTTCAACACTGTCATGTAACTTCAACACTGTCATGTAACCTTCAACACTGTCATGTAACTTCAACACTGTCATGTAACCTTCAACACTGTCATGTAACCTTCAACACTGTCATGTAACTTCAACACTGTCATGTAACTTCAACACTGTCATGTAACTTCAACACTGTCATGTAACTTCAACACTGTCATGTCACTGTCATGTATCTTCAACACTGTCATGTAACTTCAACACTGTCATGTAACTTCAACACTGTCATGTAACCTTCAACACTGTCATGTAACTTCAACACTGTCATGTAACCTTCAACACTGTCATGTAACTTCAACACTGGCATGTAACTTCAACACTGTCATGTAACTTCAACACTGGCATGTAACTTCAACACTGTCATGTAACTCAACACTGTCATGTAACTTCAACACTGTCATGTAACTTCAACACTGTCATGTAACTTCAACACTGTCATGTAACCTTCAACACTGTCATGTAACCTTCAACACTGTCATGTAACTTCAACACTGTCATGTAACTTCAACACTGTCATGTAACCTTCAACACTGTCATGTAACTTCAACACTGTCATGTAACTTCAACACTGTCATGTAACCTTCAACACTGTCATGTAACCTTCAACACTGTCATGTAACTTCAACACTGTCATGTAACTTCAACACTGTCATGTAACCTTCAACACTGTCATGTAACTTCAACACTGTCATGTAACTTCAACACTGTCATGTAACCTTCAACACTGTCATGTAACCTTCAACACTGTCATGTAACTTCAACACTGTCATGTAACCTTCAACACTGTCATGTAACCTTCAACACTGTCATGTAACCTTCAACACTGTCATGTAACCTTCAACACTGTCATGTAACCTTCAACACTGTCATGTAACTTCAACACTGTCATGTAACTTCAACACTGTCATGTAACCTTCAACACCGTCATGTAACCTTCAACACTGTCATGTAACTTCAACACTGTCATGTAACTTCAACACTGTCATGTAACTTCAACACTGTCATGTAACCTTCAACACTGTCATGTAACCTTCAACACTGTCATGTAACCTTCAACACTGTCATGTAACCTTCAACACTGTAACTTCAACACCGTCATGTAACCTTCAACACTGTCATGTAACCTTCAACACTGTCATGTAACTTCAACACTGTCAACACACTGTCATGTAACTTCAACACATGTAACTTCAACACTGTCATGCATGTAACTTCAACACTAGCATGTAACTTCAACACTGTCATGTAACTTCAACACTGTCATGTAACTTCAACACTGTCATGTAACCTTCAACACTGTCATGTAACCTTCAACATCGTCATGTAACCTTCAACACTGTCATGTAACTTCAACACTGTCATGTAACTTCAACACTGTCATGTAACCTTCAACACTGTCATGTAACCTTCAACACTGTCATGTAACTTCAACACTGTCATGTAACTTCAACACTGTCATGTAACTTCAACACTGTCATGTAACTTCAACACTGTCATGTAACTTCAACACTGTCATGTAACTTCAACACTGTCATGTAACTTCAACACCGTCATGTAACTTCAACACTGTCATGTAACTTCAACACTGTCATGTAACTTCAACACTGTCATGTAACTTCAACATCATGTAACTTCAATACTGTCATGTAACTTCAACACTGTCATGTAACTTCAACACTGTCATGTAACTTCAACACTGTCATGTAACTTCAACACTGTCATGTAACTTCAACACTGTCATGTAACTTCAACACTGTCATGTAACTTCAACACTGTCATGTAACTTCATGTAAGCACATGTAACTTCAACACTGTCATGTAACTTCAACACTGTCATGTAACTTCAACACTGTCATGTAACTTCAACACTGTCATGTAACTTCAACACTGTCATGTAACTTCAACACTGTCATGTAACTTCAACACTGTCATGTAATGTAACCTTCAACACTGTCATGTAACCTTCAACACTGTCTTCAACACTGTCATGTAACCTTCAACACTGTCATGTAACTTCAACACTGTCATGTAACCTTCAAAACTGTCATGTAACCTTCAACACTGTCATGTAATTTTCAAACACTGTCATGTAACTTCAACACTGTCATGTAACCTTCAACACTGTCATGTAACCTTCAACACCGTCATGTAACCTTCAACACTGTCATGTAACCTTCAACACTGTCATGTAACTTCAACACTGTCATGTAACTTCAACACTGTCATGTAACTTCAACACCGTTATGTAACCTTTAACACTGTCATGTAACTTCAACACCGTCATGTAACCTTCAATACTGTCATGTAACCTTCAACACTGTCATGTAACCTTCAATACTGTCATGTAACCTTCAACACTGTCATGTAACCTTCAACACCGTCATGTAACCTTCAACACTGTCATGTAACCTTCAACACTTTCATGTAATCCTCAGCACTTTCAAATAAACGTCAAAAATTTCATATAAACTTCAACGTCTTCTTGTAAACTTTCATCACTTTCATAGAAAATTTCAACCCCATCATGGAAAATATCAAGACCTTCATGGAAAAGATCAACAGATTGATGGAAGGCTATGTTCAGGAAGGTATATTCTGGCGCTGATTTTTACAGGATCTCACCCAGTATGAGGCTGTGCCCCTCAGAATAGCAGATCAGATCTGCCGCTGTATAAAGTCTATTCCTGGGATCTCCTCCGGCTCTCTCATGAAGCCCGTGCTTATGGTAAAGCAAACACTCGCTCCTTTTCTTCCTTTCCTTCGAGACCTGGGAAATCTCACCGTCACAAACCCCTCACCCCAAGAATCATAATCACACCCAATAGAACCTTTCACCAACTACCCCACAACCCACTTTAACCCCTCAGTCAACACCCTTACCTTCAGCCACTTCAACGCTTCACTCCACACCTCTTTACCCACCATAACTTAACCCCAGTTACCTCATCTCAGCCATTCACCCCAGGCCTCTACTTCCACCACCCACATCAACTTGTCATCTTACATCCCTACTTCCACTTCCCACCCCAACCCATCATTCCACATTCCTACTTCCACTACCTACACCAACCTCTCACAACGTTCCCTTCCCTGCCTGCCATCATTTCACGCCTTGAGTCGACTGTATCATCTTCGCCAAATGTGATACGTTCTGTTTGTTGTGAAGGTGATCTCAGAGCAGGGGAGAGGCGCCAGGGCCTTTACGGTTCATGTTCAAAAAAATATTTTCCAATTTTCAGTAATAATAAGAGAGACGCACTTAACACAGACCCTCCCCACTGTAACCAAGGTTACGTGTATATTCACCAGATTTTCATTTAATAAAACCCCGGAAATCAGATTATTTTAAATTCATTGTCGCTGAAGCATTTTGCTAATTTTCAACACATCAGTCCTGTGCAATTCGTATCCATCATGAGAACGACAGCGAATAATTTAGCGTGCACCCCATACCCATCCCATTGACAACTAGAGCTAATTGCGCACATGTCCATCCTGTGAACTGAAGTGATTAGTTTGTGTACCCTATGCCCATCTTATGAACGGTAGAGCCTTAAAAAATAGTCTTTAAGAGTTATCAGGAGCACATTTGAGCACATAATTTGTACAAATTTTTAAGTACACTGTAAAAGTAAATACTTTTTTCTTTCCTTTTAAATAGTTCATCACCTTATTAAGAGGAAATATCGACCACTCAACAAGCAGGATCCTTTTTCGCCCCACCAAGAAGCTCAATTTCAAGTTTTAGACTGCATTTTTACAGTTCGTATTACAGTTATGTTAAGCTGCGACATTTGTGATTGAGAATTTTGAACCTGGATTTTGCATTAGATATTGTTTTGGTGTTGAACGCGCTGGAAAGTTCACATGATGTTAAGCATCTTGACAGAAGGTGCCATAATTCCGGTTGTAACACTGAGATATATTTGAGAATGCATGTGTCCCCCCGGACTGGAGGATGAAAATTGCCCAATCAGGTGTTCCTTTATACTTCAAAACTCTCCTTGAAGTAAGCTTTACGATCTCTGCCCTGGATAAAACGAGAGTCTGCATATACACTTAAATTCTTGTTTTATATGTTAGAAAAATAATACGAAACGACGTAATATATATATATATATATATATATATATATATATATATATATATATATATATATATATATATATATATATATATATATATATAAGAAAGAAAGAACACTGTAACCGGCCTACTGACCCATGTGGAGCAGGTCCATGTGCCCCCCCGGATTAGCCCAATGACCTACTCAGTCTGGTCACCTCCACTCAAGGAAGGAGCACGGCACCAGACCCAGCAGCACAAGCTAGTCAGGTCCAACTCACACCCACCCACACCCACTCATGTATTTATCTAACCTATTTTTAAAACTACACAATGTTTTAGCCTGAATAACTGTACTCGGGAGTTTGTTCCACTCATCCACAACTCTATTACCAAACCAGTGCTTTCCTATATCCTTCCTGAATCTGAATTTTTCCAACTTGAAACCATTGCTGCGAGTCCTGTCTTGGCTGGAAATTTTCAGCACGCTATTTACATCCCCTTTATTTATTCCTGTTTTCCATTTATACACCTCGATCATATCCCTCCTAATTCTACGCCTTTCGAGAGAGTGCAGATTCAGGGCCCTCAGTCTATCCTCATAGGGAAGATTTCTGATACATGGGATCATCTTTGTCATCCTCCTCTGTCCGTTTTCCAGAGCATTTATATCCATTCTGTAATACGGTGACCAGAACTGAGCAGCATAGTCTAAATGAGGCCTAACCAAGGATATATAGAGTTGAAGAACAACCTGAGGACTTTTATTATTTATACTTCTAGATATGAAGCCAAGAATTCTGTTAGCTTTATTGCGAACACTAATGCACTGTTGTCTTGGTTTTAGATTACTGGTAACCAGAACTACTAAATCGTTTTCGCAATCAGTAGTATTAAGATATACATTATTTAGTTTATATGTGGCATGGTTATTTACCTGTCCAACATTTTGAACTTTGCATTTGTCAATATTAAACTGCATCTGCCACTTCTCCGACCATTGCATCAGTCTATTCAAATCATCCTGGAGTGCTCTAGTGTCCTCATTAGAATGAATTGGACGGCCTATTTTGGTGTCATCAGCAAATTTGCTTATGTGGCTATTTATTCCCTCATCTATGTCGTTTATGTAAATTGTGAACAACAACGGGCCCAACACTGACCCCTGAGGAACACCGCTTGTGACGTGCCCCCATTCTGATTTCTCCCCATTTATGCAAAATCTCTGCTGCCTATTTGTCAACCATGCCTCTACCCAGGAAAAAAATTCTCCTATTCCGTGTGCCTTAAGTTTCCTCAATAGCCTTTGGTGTGGAACTCTATCGAAAGCCTTACTGAAGTCCATATACACAGTATCATATTCATTACCATGATCTACCTCCTCAAACACCTTAGTGAAAAAAGTTAGTAAATTCGTAAGACAGGAACGCCCCTTTGTAAAACCATGTTGAGATTCATTAATCAATCTGTGCCTATCAAGATGGCTACGAATTGCTTCGGCAATTATTGATTCCATAAATTTTCCCACTATGGAGGTAAGGCTAGTGACCATGTCACTAGTTACCGCAATTGTGCATAGTTTATCATCCTGTTCTACATAATCTATTATTTCAAGAATATTGGTAGTATTTTCCTGGGTGAAAACTGAGAGGAAGTAGGTATTGAGAATTTCACACATATCCTTATCACTGTCAGTAATCTGACCAGAGTTACTCTTAAGTGGGCCAATCTTGTTCCTAATCTTGCGTCTGTATACCTGAAAGAACCCTTTTGGGTTAGTCTTTGAATCCCTTGCGACATTAGCCTCATAATCCCTTTTTGCTTTTCTTGTTCCTTTCTTTATTTCTCTCTTTAATTGAATATATTGATTTCTTAACTGCCCATCCCCTCTTTTGATACGCCTATATATGCCTCTCTTTTGACCAATGAGATGTTTTAATCTATTGTTCATCCGTATAGTAGTACCAACATTTATATGGGTGTGAAGCTAGGGTTGTGAATGCAGCAGCGAGGAGACGGTTGGAGGCAGTGGAGATGTCCTGTCTAAGGGCAATGTGTGGTGTAAATATTATGCAGAAAATTCGGAGTGTGGAAATTAGGAGAAGGTGTGGAGTTAATAAAAGTATTAGTCAGAGGGCTGAAGAGGGGTTGTTGAGGTGGTTTGGTCATTTAGAGAGAATGGATCAAAGTAGAATGACATGGAGAGCGTATAAATCTGTAGGGGAAGGAAGGAGGGGTAGGGGTCGTCCTCGAAAAGGTTGGAAGGAAGGGGTAAGGGAGGTTTTGTGGGCGAGGGGCTTGGACTTCCAGCAAGCGTGCATGAGCGTGTTCGATAGGAGTGAATGGAGACGAATGGTATTTGGGACCTGACGATCTGTTGAAGTGTGAGCAGGGTAATATTTAGTGAAGGGATTCAGGGAAACCGGTTATTATTAAATAGCCGAACTTGAGTCCTGGAAATGGAAAGTACAATGCCTGCACTCTAAAGGAGGGGTTTGGGATATTGGCAGTTTGGAGGGATATGTTGTGTATCTTTATACGTATATGCTTCTAAACTTTGAAAGCAAAAACAGTGATTATGTGTGAGTGAGGTGAAAGTGTTGAATGATGATGAAAGTATTTTCTTTTTGGGGATTTTCTTTCTTTTTGGGTCACCCTGCCTCGATGGGAGAATAGTTTTACCAACGCTCTTATATGGGTGTGAAGCATGGGTGATGAATGTTGCAGCGAGGAGAAGGCTGGAGGCAGTGGAGGTGTCATGTCTGAGGGCAATGTGTGGTGTGAATATAATGCAGAGAATTCGTAGTTTGGAAGTTAGGAGGAGGTGCGGGATTACCAAAACTGTTGTCCAGAGGGCTGAGGAAGGGTTGTTGAGGTGGTTCGGACATGTAGAGAGAATGGAGCGAAACAGAATGACTTCAAGAGTGTATCAGTCTGTAGTGGAAGGAAGACGGGGTAGGGGTCGGCCTAGGAAAGGTTGGAAAGAGGGGGTAAAGGAGGTTTTGTGTGCGAGGGGCTTGGACTTCCAGCAGGTATGCATGAGCGTGTTTGATAGGAGTGAATGGAGACAAATGGTTTTTAATACTTGACGTGCTGTTGGAGTGTGAGCAAAGTAACATTTATGAA
>NW_027195230.1:55000-80000 GCF_038502225.1 Cherax quadricarinatus
TTTTCCAAGGATTTAACTTCCTACTAGCATATCTAGGATTTTCCCAATCACGTTCTAAGTAATTTGCCTCCCCCTTACATTCCAACCCACACACCCAACCCACACCCCAGCCCACACACCCAACCCATACACTCAACTCATACACCAAACCCACACACCCAACACACACACTCAACCCATACACCTAACCCACACACCCAACCCATACACTCAACCCACACACCTAACCCACACACCCAACACATACACTCAACTCATACACCTAACCCACACACCCAACACACACACTCAACCTAACCCATGCACCTAACGCACATACCAGGATAAGATACCTTTCAAATTTCCTCCATCTGTCTCTCTCTTGGCCAAACCCCAATAGTGTTGGCCCTTACGGCACCCTTTTTACGTCTTTTCCCACCCTTATTAGCCCCTTTTATTACTCCAATTGACCCCTTTCCCATCCATGATGATCCCTACACCACGGTTAGCATTTAACCAATCCTTATTGGCTCCTCCACCATGTTGGACGCTCTACAACGTCTAGTGGCCCATCCCCCACCTCAGTGGGTCCCTCCTCCTCCTTGTACAGGTCACGCCCCACGCTCATTCCTTTGAATCCCCGTCCCCTCTTCCCCTCTTCCCCCCTTCCCCCACCTTCTCACTAACAGTGAAGAGTAATATACGCTGGTTAATGGCATATACTCTCTCATCTAAGAGTCTTAAAAGAGAGACTAAAATGAGGGACTCTTTTACGGCAAATCCACCAGACTCATTTGAGGTCAAAATATACAGATAACTCTGAGGTTTCAACTTATTTCCAATGTGAATTTTAATTTTAATTTGAAAGCGCGCCACAACACTAAGATCGCGGCTCATACCAGTCTTCATCACAAGTATTCTTATTTGTAAATTTCATTTTTATAATTTGTATTGTCTATTACCAAACGTCTCTCTCCAAACACTATTTAAATAAAGGAATACCACTGTCATTTACACTTGGCTATCAAACACTCTTGACACATTCCAGTCAAAATATCTCCCACTTCAAATTTAAGGTCTTCATGAAACAATTATTCTTTCACTTGGCTCAAATTTTCCTCGTCATTCACTTAACACCACTCAGAGTCTCCTTTACACCCTCTCACCTCCCGCCGCATAAACAGTATAACCCACTTGCCACGTCCTCAGACCACACCAGCGGCTCTCTTCACACAAATCGTCAGGTTGCTCATCATAACTCACTCCTTGAACTAATTAGTTATTGTCAAGAAAATGGGAAATAGCGTCTGTACACACACACACACACACACACACACACACACACACACACACACAGTAGCAACCGGTGAAGAGGCGGGGCCAGGAGCTAAGACTCGACCCCTGCAACCACAAATAGGTGAGCAAATAGGTGAGTATACACACACACACACACACACATACACATACACACACACACACACACAACACGCACGCACACACAAACACACACACACACACACGTGTGTGTGTGACGAGGTGTCAGAGTGGGCACCTGTGACCAGCGGGGTCCCGCAGGGGTCAGTCCTAGGACCAGTGCTGTTTCTGGTATTTGTGAACGACATGACGGAAGGAATAGACTCTGAGGTGTCCCTGTTTGCAGATGACGTGAAGTTGATGAGAAGAATTCACTCGATCGAAGACCAGGCAGAACTACAAAGGGATCTGGACAGGCTGCAGACCTGGTCCAGCAATTGGCTCCTGGAGTTCAATCCCACCAAGTGCAAAGTCATGAAGATTGGGGAAGGGCAAAGAAGACCGCAGACGGAGTACAGTCTAGGGGGCCAGAGACTACAAACCTCACTCAAGGAAAAAGATCTTGGGGTGAGTATAACACCAGGCACATCTCCTGAAGCGCACATCAACCAAATAACTGCTGCAGCATATGGGCGCCTGGCAAACCTCAGAACAGCATTCCGACATCTTAATAAGGAATCATTCAGGGCCCTGTACACCGTGTACGTTAGGCCCATATTGGAGTATGCGGCACCAGTTTGGAACCCACACCTAGCCAAGCACGTGAAGAAACTAGAGAAAGTGCAAAGGTTTGCAACAAGACTAGTCCCAGAGCTAAGAGATATGTCCTACGAGGAGAGGTTAAGGGAAATCAAACTGACGACACTGGAGGACAGGAGAGATAGGGGGGACATGATAACGACATACAAAATACTGAGAGGAATTGACAAGGTGGACAAATACAGGATGTTCCAGAGATTGGACACAGTAACAAGGGGACACAGTTGGAAGCTGAAGACATAGATGAATCACAGGGATGTTAGGAAGTATTTCTTCAGCCACAGAGTAGTCAGGAAGTGGGATAGTTTGGGAAGCGATGTAGTGGAGGCAGGATCCATACATAGCTTTAAGCAGAGGTATGATAAAGCTCACGGCTCAGGGAGAGTGACCTAGTAGCGATCAGTGAAGAGGCGGGGCCAGGAGCTCGGACTCGACCCCCGCAACCTCAACTAGGTGAGTACACACACACACACACACACACACACACACACACACACACACACACACACACACACACACACACACACACACACACACACACACACACACACACAAACACACACACACACACACACACACACACTCACACACACACACACACACACACACACACACACACACACACACTTCTGAGTACATCGGTAGAACATTCAAGTACCTCAGAACAGGACATTTAAACGGACAAAGAGCACATTGTATTCCTTTCTTTCATTATTTGAAAAGGTCACACAGTATAATAGCAATCGATATCTACAGTATCTAACGAGAAACTTATTTTTTCAAACCTAATGACCTGTTATAAACAATTAGAAAAAGCTTAGGGCTGGCTTTTTTATATCTTGAAATTTCATACTTGACATCTCAGAAACCCTCCTACCCCATATGGGGAGTAGGAGGATGATGGTAGGGTGGGGTTGGCACCGACCACTAACCCAGTCTAAGGGTAACCGTGGCCGGTGACACCTACGCTACTGTGAGATCTCTCTCCCTGCTTTGGATGCTCTCTTGCAAGATTGCACAGCTGTTGATGACGCACTGAGAAGTGTGAAAGTACTTGAGCTAAAGATTTCCACTCCCCGGGGCTTGTATATATATATAGGGAGGTACCACCTCGGGAACTGTGCTGGGGACCCTCATTCTCAAAGAAAAGAACAAACTTACTTCAGGAAGTGATGTTGGGAACGTGCCATAAAAATGTCGCCTGATTCTTCACATGTTTGTGGTTGCAGGGTAGATACTCAGCTCCAGGGCCAGCCTCTCTGCTGGTCGCTACTGGGTTCACGCTCTCTAGGTTCCTTGAGTGTGCGTGTGTGTGTGTGTGAGAGAGGCTTGTGTGTGTGTGTGTTAGTTACCATTTTGTCCTAGGCACATGTCAATTAGACACTAGGCCTGCTGTATATGAGTGTTTCCGTGCGTGTGTGTGTACTCACCTATTTGTACTCACCTATTTGTGGTTGCAGGGGTCGAGTCCTAGCTCCTGGCCCCGCCTCTTCACCGGTTGCTACTAGGCCCTCTCTCTCCCCGCTCCATGAGCTTTATCAAACCTCGTCTTAAAACTGTGTATGGTTCCTGCCTCCACTACGTCATTTTCTAGGCTATTCCACTGCCTTACAACTCTATGACTGAAGAAATACTTCCTACTATCTCTCTGACTCATTTGTGTCTTCAACTTCCAATTGTGGCCTCTTGTTTCTGTGTCCCCTCCCTGGAACATCCTGTCTTTGTCCACCTTGTCTATTCCACGCAGTATTTTATATGTCGTTATCATGTCTCCCCTGACCCTCCTGTCCTCCAGTGTGGTCAGGCCGATTTCCCTTAATGTGTGTGTGTGTGTGTGTGTGTGTGTGTGTGTGTGTGTGTGTGTGTGTGTGTGTGTGTGTGTGTGTGTGTGTGTGTGTGTGTATGGGTCGAGTGTGTATGTGTGTATACTTGCTTGTGATTGGAGGGGTCGAGTGTCAGCTCCTGTCTGTGCCTCTTGCCCCTTGTCGGATTTGCTCTCTCTTGGCCTTGCAGGCTCTGTCATAACTAGTCTTGAAACCATGTACGAAGCCTGCTTCCAATATTTCCTCCGGGTCATTCACTTCCTAGCCACACAAATAAGTTACATCACTGACTCGTTTGCCTTTAACTTCCAGTTGTGCCTTAGCGTACTTGTTAGATAATGGAGGTAGCGAGGGCGGTCCCCTCTGTCCTCACTATCCTCATAATTAATTAAGGAAGGTCCGAGTAGCCGAGCTGGACCCTTTTACCCTTGTTATCCTCTTAAATACACTTTCTTACACTTCGTATTGGGTTATTAAAGGATGCACTTAAATACTTAGATCTGCTTACTGTCATGACCAAGGTACACAACAACTCTTTCTCATAGCGTAGCTAGGTACCTCTTATCATATTGTGAATGGTATAGAATACCGAGAAGTTGATGAGTAAGACACATGTATAACACTATGTACTTTAATTGCCAATAATATTTATTGCCGATACCTTGTGCTGCACTTGTCTTAATCATCGTAGGTACTTCAGTCACTGACATCCTTTTAAATTGAAGTACATAATGATTTAAATCCTGAGAGCTGCCTATAGTATGTGTATTTGACGATGGAAGTGGCTCAGTGCATAATTTTGCCATAATGGATTTTATATTTAAAACTATTTAATGTTTTTCTTTCATATTTAAAAAAACGCTTGGAATTTCACTATTCTTTCATAGTGGCT
This sequence comes from Cherax quadricarinatus, assembly GCF_038502225.1. Taxonomy (NCBI): domain Eukaryota; kingdom Metazoa; phylum Arthropoda; class Malacostraca; order Decapoda; family Parastacidae; genus Cherax; species Cherax quadricarinatus. The sequence goes on from NW_027195230.1 coordinate 59,768, forward strand.
GTTTTGCATATATATATATATATATATATATATATATATATATATCGTGCCGAATATGTAAAACTGGTCAGTTAGCAAGAACTCATTTAAAATTATGTCCTTTCTGAAATTTTCTCTTATACGTTTAAAGATATATATTTTTCCATTAATGTTAATGTAAAAAATTTTAATTTTGCACCAAAAGAATCTTAGAAAACTTACCTAACCTTATTATAACAAGAGCAATTTATTTTAGCCTAACCCAACTAAATATATTTTAAATACGTTTACAGTAATTTAATACTAAACAAACACAATCAAACATATTTTTTTCGTTAGGTTCAGAATGATTTTGGCGAAATTATTGCATACACAAATTTTCACTTGTCCTATATGGCAAGATGAGCGTTGCTATTTAAGCCAAGATCGCAAGTTCTGCCTATTCGGCACGACATATATATATATATATATATATATATATATATATATATATATATATATATATATATATATATATATATATATATATATATATATATATATATATATATATATATATATATATATATATATATATATATATATATATATATATATATATATGCAATAAGATCACAGTAAACAGGTGATTTCAAAATATTGAGAAACAAAAAATACTCTTTTAATCAGGCCATTCCATCAGAATGGAAACACAGTATGTTGGATCATTGCTATAATAAACTCAGAAGAATTTGTAATGAACTCAAGAGCAAACTACAAAGAAAATTAGACATTTTAATTGAAAATAGTGATTGGACAAAGCATGCTAATAACAATTTTGTAATTAACTTATCAGATGAAATTTTAGACAAACATACAACTGCTGCTCTAGGTTTTGGCCTAAGTTTTGCAACTTCAAAAAAACTTAATAATGTTGAAATTGCAAAAGCCTTTTGTAACTTTGAAAAATTTTCTGATTTATCCTCTGATGAAATTAATATTAGTAAAGGATTTGTATATAGCTCTATGTTAAAACCAAACATTCCCAATTGCCCTCAAAGATTCTTTAAGTCTTATGATACACTTAATAACAATAAAAATTTGCGCCTTACTAAAGCAGACAAAATAAATGCAATAGTAATTATGAAAGAAAATGATTACCAAGAAAAAATGAATAATCTCTTAGATGATACTGAAACCTATTCTAAACTTAGGAAAAATCCCCTAGAAACCGTTAACAGCAATTTCAATAAAACAATAAAACTTCTACTGAAAGGCAAAGATGAATTAGTCAAACAATTTACTTCCACTAATCCATCTTTACCTTACATGTATGGACTAATAAAAACACACAAACCAGGGAATCCAGTCAGACCAATTATTAGCTCCATAGGGTCAGTTTCATATAAATTATCCAAATGGCTTGTTGATATTTTGAGCCCTATTGTTGGCAAAATTTCTAACTTTAATGTTAAAAACAACATAGATTTGGTTGATAAATTAAGCTCCTTGACTGACTTAAATGATTTTAACATGGTTAGTTTTGATGTTACTTCCTTGTTTACGAAAGTTCCTGTTGATGATTTATTAAGTTTCTTATCTGAAGAACTCGTTAACTATGATTTACCATTGCCAGTTCCTACTATCATTAAACTTATTAAACTTTGCATTGTTGATGCAAAATTTGTATTTAATGATAAGTTTTACACTCAGAAGTTTGGTATGGCAATGGGAAATCCTCTTTCACCTGTTCTTAGTAACCTATACATGGAATTTTTTGAAACAAGGTTGCTTAACACAATCCTCCCTAATAGAGCTAAATGGTTCAGATATGTTGATGATATTTTGTGTCTTATGCCCAAAAATGTAGATATACACCATTTTCTTGGAAAATTAAATAGCTTAGCGCATTCTATAAACTTTACTGTTGTGTTTGAAGAAAATAACTCATTGCCTTTTCTAGATGTTTTAATTATTAAGGGTAATAATGAATTCAAATTTAAAATTTACAGAAAACCTACAAATAACTGTTCCTATGTCCACTATTATTCCTCGCATCAAGATAGAGTCAAACTGTCTGTTTTCTCATCAATGTTTTTGAGAGCTTTACGAATTTGTAGTCCTGAGTTCATAGATGAGGAAATATCCAAAATTTATGAAATAGGTAATGATTTAAAATACCCAAGAAATGTAATTGATAAATCTTTTAAAGTTGCTAGAAACACTTTTTATAATCCAAAAAGGGGCAACCAGCCTTATTCAACTAAAAATATGTTGGTTCTCCCTTACCATGAAAACTTGGTTGATATGCCTTCTCTTCTTAAGACTTTTAATATTAAAGTTGTATTCAAAAATCTTGATACAGTAAAAAAAACTTTTGATAAAGAATTCCCCCGAAAATGCTGATGGATGTGTCTATAAGATTCCTTGTAAAATTTGCGATAAAGTTTATTACGGTCAAACTGGTAAAAATCTCGAACTAAGATTAAAACAACATAAATATAGCATTAGAACTGGACAAGATTCCAATGCTCTATTTATTCATGTAAGAGATTTTAACCATCCAATTGATTTTCAAAAAGTTGAGAAAGTAGTATCAAGCAAGTCCATGGTCGATAGGAATATAATTGAATCTTGTTTTATAAAAAGCAGTTTTGAAAATAATATGAATATTTCCTTTGGTTTATATAAATTAGATTCATTTATAATTAATAGAATTTGGGAAGAATTTAATACTACACTGGACAAATAACTTTTAAATTTTCTTGGGTAGAATAGCTTGGGGGTGAGTTGTGCAAAGGACATATCCAAGTTGGCTCGTCGCGCGTCACGTGTTTAACCGTTGTGGGATCTGATAGTGAGGTGCTGGCCGGACCCTTTATATAGCTTCCTTGGATGCTTCACTTTCATAGTTCCTTGATAATGTGAGTAGTCACGAAAGCGCTTGGAATTTCTCTATTCTTTCAGAGTGGTTGTTTTGCATATATATATATATATATATATATATATATATATATATATATATATATATATATATATATATATATATATATATATATATATATATATATATATATATATATACATAGTTTAGTTAGTTTAAGATCTTTATTATGCACCCCATACCCATATACACAGAAAGGTGTGTTTGTCACAAGATATATATGCTAAGAGTTTACTTTAATTCCTAGTTTAGAGGTTATAATATTCTTGTCTGGTGGTGAAAATTTACATGCAGCCTTAATAACCTTAGTGCAGTCGATAGGCCTTAAATCCCATTATGCAACCAACTAACCTGATGTTGCCCAATGTCTTCTAGTCCACAAGTGACGTGTTTACCCCAAGAGTGAATGACAACGTGAGACAGAGGGAATGACAGAGCCAAAAGTGTGGATTGTTCCTATGGAAACAGGTACAGTCATCCACAAAACTAATGTAAAGAACTTGGGAGTATAATATCAGAGGATCTCACTTTCAAGGACCCCAACAATGTCATTATTACAACCACGAGGAAAATGGTAGGATGGATAATGAGAACCTTCAATACAAGAGATACCAAGCCAATGATCCTCTTTAAGTGACTTTTCCTATCTAGCTGGACTAGTATACAGCCCATTTTGAAGGCAAGTGAAATTATAGATCTGGAGAATGTACAGAGAACCTTGACTGTACTTATAAGTTCAGTAAACCATCTCTGTTACTGGGAACGTTTGAAAGCTCTAGACTTGTACTCCTTGGAGCGCAGGCGAGAAATGTACGTCATAATTTGCATTTTTAAAATTCTAGAGGCACTGGTCCCAAATCTGCACACAGAAATCACTCCCTATGAATGTAAAAAAACTCGGCAGACGGTGGATTATTTCCCAAATGAAAAGCAGTGGTGCCTTGAGTACACTATTCGACAGCCTCCCATCATACATAAGGGGAATCACAAATAGATCCCTGTCTACCTTCAAGAGGGAACTGGAGAAATACTTAAAGTCAATGCCTGACCAGACGGGCTCTGGTTCGTACTTTGGATTGCGTGTGGTCGGCAGTAACAGCTTGGTTGATCAGACCTTGATACATCGCAAGGCCTAGTCATGGACCGGGCCCCGAAACACCCTCCAGGTAGACTCTATTGTGGATTATCTGTCATCAATATTTCATCCATCCATATCGCAAAAAATAAACTACAAAATAAACTTAGAAGTTTGTATTGAATTGGCGCGACGAACTTATTTATACCGCAGTGTATTTTCTTGAATTGTGGTTTATAATTATCCCTTTCAAGCTGTAGTTCATGTAGACCCAATGAGGTTTACCCAATTAGTTTAGGCATTTAGCATACAAATTTAGTATAGCTTTATCAAGTATAGGTTTCATGTTGGTGCTGCATACTCCAAACTAGACACAATGCATACACAAGCTGGCGCCAAGAGGGGCCAATATTGCTTATGTTAATATTTAAAAAGAGAGGCATGCCGCAGGTATCTTGATTACAAAGGAATGTGATGGCAAGATACTCTGGGCATGACCGTGGCTATGTACACGGAGCCCATACACACGTACATGACTTCATATTCAAGGAGAGGAGAGGTAGAACAGGAGGAGGAGAAGAGGAATAGCAAACACTTAAGGATAGAATAATGAATAGTGGATGGTAATTGGCGCTTGTCTGCTGGAGAGGTGTGGGGGGGGCAGGGGGATGTATGAGGAAGAGAGGGGAGGAAGAGGAAGGGAAGGATGGAGGAAATGAGAGGGTGAGAGGAAGGGAGAGGAAGAGATAGAAGAAAAGAGAGAGAGATGACAGGATAGAAAGAGGGAAGGGGAGAGAAAATGGTAAGTAGTAGAGAGAGAGAGAGCGGGGGGAGTAGGGTAGTAATGAGATATTGGAAAGAAGAGAGAGCGGTAAGGAAAGAGGGAAGGAAGAAGAAAAGAGAGAACATAAAGCAATAAAACAACCTGCTTGATGAAGTTGGAAGTGGAAAACAATACATTCATTTAAGATCAGTTGGACAATCAATTTCCACCTGCCGGATGCAACCAAGAACCAGTGAAACACCTTGCTTGTGTCAACGGAATCCTGACGTTACTTGGGCAGCTATCTTAGTACGATTATCTGGCAGTGAAGCACCCAGGGCATAATAGTAGTATGGTAGTAGTAGTGACGGTGTTGATAGCATTAGTAATAATATCTTTATTTCTACAAGTACAAGGTATACAGGCCTAGCTGACATCAGTGACATACTACAATATAGAGAGCCGCTTGTTATGCACAGCATTTCCGGCAAATTAGGTCAGTTTTGTCCCGGGATGCGACCCACACCAGTCGACTAACACCCAGGTACCCACTATTACTGATGGGTGAACATGGACAACTGGTGTAAGGAAACACGCCCAATGTTTCCACTCCTTTGTCGGGAATCGAACCCGGACCTTTACTGTGTGTAGCGAGAGCTTTGCCACCAGGCCACGGGGCACCTACCAGTAGTACCTAGTAGTACAACCAGCAGAAATTCAACCTCGTATCAACTGTCTTCATAGAAATAGAAGTAAAGTCTACTTATTCCTTCTCGGCAGATAACCTAGATTTAATCGACCAGTAAAAGAGAAGGTTATTAGACAGAAGAATGGTGGAAGAACATTCGTGGAAAATGAGTAATTAGGAGAAAGCTTAGGAAGAACTTAACAGAATATTTCAAGAGGTCTTCATAATGGGTCAAGAGCCATTATTTGAACAAGAATCAAGACGTCACAGTGGAACCAAGAGAGAGAGAGAGAGAGAGAAAGAAAGAGAGAGAGAGAGAGAGAGAGAGAGAGAGAGAGAGAGAGAGAGAACCTTGTCACGGATGTAGGTACGATATATTCTGTTTTACGAACACAATAGAATCCTATGATTGGTTGACGGAGAATGTCTTTATAAATTGCAAGGAAAACTTTCAACATTATCTGTCTGTGTCGGTCTCGGTCTCTCTCTCTCTCTCTCGCACACCATCATTGGTTGGTCACTGAACGCCCTGAAATGTGAATAAAAATTTAATATTACTTTTTTTCAGATTAACAAAAATAAATGTTGTTCCAGTAATGATAATATTCATTATCAAGAAATAATAATTATAAGATATAACAAAAGCAAAATAATAATAAAATTATAAATAATAGCCAAATGTTTATAGCAGAGAAAGAAAGAAAGAAAGAAAGGGGGGGAGGTGAAACTTGCGCAATAGTGTCTGCTGGGAGAATGGAAGAGACAAGAAAGATTAGTGGACCCAGGGAGAAATATTAGGGGTGGTGAAGAAAAAAAAAAGAAAACGCAAAGGAAAAGAAGAGAGTGCAATAATTACTGACCCATGACTCACGAAATCGTAATGACACGATTGCAAACAAACCATACCACGGGCGGGATTGAACCCGCGACGGTCTGGAGTTTTGAGACTCTCTGACCACGGGTTCAATCCCGCCCGTGGTATGGTTTGATTACTGACCCATACTAGGCAGATCCAGTTCACTCAGTTTCACTTTAATACTTGTCTAACCTATTTGTAAAGGTGCCCAGAGTGCTTGCTTCAGTAACACTACTCGGCAGTTTGTTCCACTTATCTATAAATATTGCCAATTTAATGCTTGTCTGTATTCTTCAAAAAAGTTTTATTCACCCAATTTGAGTTCTTTGCCGCAGGTCCTGTCTTGGAAAAATATTATCACCACTTTGTTTATAGCTTTTTTTATTTGGCCTAAATTTTATTCACCCGAGAACTGATCCACAGGCGCCAATGACCAGAGGCGACAGAATAACCATTCACCTACGTGTAAGTTCATTATTTTTAACCTACCTTGATAAAACAGGCACTAGAAAACTTCTGAGTAGAAATGTATGTCAATTTGAGCTACATCTTCATAATTTCTTGATTGATTATTAACCATTATCACGTCATATAACAGAAAAACCTCAGGTATCAAGCGAACTCTTTGCGTTACACTGTATTACAGCGAGACCGCTCCTCTGACGTTTGTAAGAAACACTCCCTTTGTTCAGAATTCTTACAAGCTACATCCTCGAAGTCTGATGGAGTTTAACGGCACTTAAACAAAGAGGGCAGGGCGAATCCTACATCCCTCCACTTTATAGAGCTTGCCACGTTGATTTACTCCGACAGGGTTGTAAGAAAGATATTTATGCTGTATCGAAAACATGTATTAAAGAGACGTTTCGCTAACCAATGGCTTAATCCAATGTAGGGAATAGAAAACAAAATAATATAGTAGGTCAAGTAAGGTGTTGCACGGGCTAGATGGCAGAGTTAGGTGATAACTGTGTTCTGCGTAGATAGGATGTGATGGGAAAGTATTTCGAAAATCTTAAAACAATTTGTGCTTTGAGAGATGGTGTTGGTAGTAGCGAAGACAGCCGATTCCATATAGCGCTGCTACGTAGGCACGCTTCTCCGATGACAAGCCAGGCATTTTGGAAATCTACGAAATGGTTGTGAGTGTTTTGGCGCTGGGCACAGACTAAAACCCCTGGGAGAAAAGCCACTGATTGGCAAAACATCTTAATAAATGCCTTAGTTGCCGAATATATTTGGAGCAAGAAGAAAAAGGTGGATCCAAGCGGGGCACACGATACAATAGTCACATAACCAGTCTCATAATTTAAATAACATATAGAAATTTGCTGGAAACAGAATATAAGAATCCGATTTAAAGTTAGGTCAGGTTTTACATTCCTAGAGTAAGGACTCTTCATGCAGTCATAATTTATGATTGACACAGTATTGTCGCTCAGCGTATTTTTTATAGACTGTTTTATACATCTTGGTGTGGCTTCTTGCCCTGGTCCTGACATTTCCAACTTTCTGTACTAATCCGCCCTGTCAATTCCTCGAAAAAAATTCTATATAGTGTGTGTGTGTGTGTGTGTGTTTGGTGTATATGCATGACTGTTCCATCGTTTATCGTGTGTACACATGTATACACACGTGTACATAGAAGTACACGTGTGTATACATTAAGACATACACAAGCCTCATAAAGATACAGGTTCCATCAAGAATATTATAATAAGACATATGATAAATTATTAAGACTAGCAGATTCAAATACATTTTTATTCAATAAAATGTTACTGAATTCTGTAACTTAATTCCTTAGCAAAATTGTAATTCTAAAATATGGTGAACCTCGGCTGATATCTTATCCATACCACCGTTGACTGATGACTGACTCAGGCGTTACACAATTGTCTAACCTTATTTACATTCCTGCATACGCAGTTACATACACTATCAATGTACATTATATATTTTTCCATTGAATAATAGTGAGTCACGTTTAACCGAGCTAAAGAGCATTGTTCACTGGGAATGTTATTCCTTCATATTCGATAAAAATGATAAACTTTAAACCGTTCCTCTTAACATAATGACTTTAATATTTTTATGAATGTAAAACGATTATTTACGGAGCTATTTACATTATCATAAGAAGAATTTATTGTATTTTCATTTATGTATTTAAAAACATTAAAAAATATTTACATTAAAAGTGTACGAAAATTAAAAAAACTTTTTGTGCGTGATGAGACATTATACACACACACACACACACACACACACACACACACACACACACACACACACACACACACACAAGGGAGGCAACAACGAGTCATGGTACGTGATGAGGTATCACAGTGGGGACCTGTGAAGAGCGGGGTCCCACATGCGTCGGTCCTAGGACCAGTGCTATTTTTGGTATATGTGAATGACATGATGGAAGGGTTAGACTCAGAAGTGTCCCTGTTCGCAGATGATGTGAATTTAATGAGGAGAATTAAATCAGATGATGATCAGGCAGGACTTCGAAGAGACCTGGACTGACTGGACACTTGGTCCAGTAACTGGCTTCTCGAATTTAACCCTGCCAAATGCAAAGTCATGAAGATTGGAAGGGCACAGAAGACCGCAGACGGAGTATAGGCTAGGTGGCCAAAGACTGCAAACCTCGCTCAAGGAGAAAGATCTTGGGGTGTCTTTGGAGGCGGTATGAGGTTTGTAGGGTCGAGTCCTGGTCTGCCGCAGTTTGGTAAATGATTTAAAATCACTTGTTTCGTGATTTCATTGCTATATTGACTGCTTGTTGAGGTGGGTATTCAAACAGGAGTAGGCTAAAATTAATCCTCGAGATACCATTGCCACGAGTGTCCTCGGATCACGAGAAAAACATGTACTTCAGCTGCATGCGAGATTCTTGTAGGATCGCTGACTCAAGTGGTAAGGCGATGCGTACATTGTGCTGTCTCTGGAGGCGGTATAAAGCTTGTAGGGTCGAGTCCTGGCCTGCCGCAGTTTAGTAAATGATTTAAAATCACTTGTTTCGTGATTTCATTGCTATCTATATATATATATATATATATATATATATATCTATATATATATATATATATATATATATATATATATATATATATATATATATATATATATGATCACAGTAAAGAGGTGATATCACAATATCCAGAACAACCACTGTGAAAAATAGCGAAATTCCAAGCGCTTTCGTGACTTCTCACACTATCAAGGAACTGTTCCTTGATAATGTGAGAAGTCACGAAAGCGCTTGGAATTTCGCATATACATTATATATATATATATATATATATATATATATATATATATATATATATATATATATATATATATATATATATATATATATATATATATATATATATATATATATATATATATATATATATATATATATATTGATAGTTCCTTGATAATGTGAGTAGTCACGAAAGCGCTTGGAATTTCTCTATTTTTTCAGAGTGGTTGTTTTGCATATATATATATATATATATATATATATATATATATATATATATATATATATATATATATATATATATATATATATATATATATATATATATATAGTGTGTGTGTGTGTGTGTGTGTGTGTGTGTGTATTACAGTAATATTATTTAATTATGTGGAGCTAGGAAGCCATATAAATCCAGATATATTTGTTATAATTTACAGATAAATGAATCAGGTATGGATGTAAGTACTGTACATCTCTCATTAGTGAATGCGTTCGTGCTTCCTATTACGATTTCTTCAGTTTTCCCTTCATTTTCGACTATTTTTCCTTTTGTTTATATCCTTCACGTTCCTTCCCGACCAGCATCATTACATCCTGTCCTTTCTTGTTCTGTTCCGCTGCGTGAAGTTCCGTTCCGTCTCTTCCTAGCTCCGGGGATAAACATAGCCCCACTCAACCTCCCTCAACCCATATGAACTCTCAGCACCTCAGGTAAACCCACCCTTCTGACCTTTGCACACAAGGTACACTTCTGCTTCACCCTCTCGCCTTACCTAACGCCATAAGCTTACGACAAAATCCTGTCTATATTCCGTTTCATCTCGAGATTGCGTAGCGCGTCTCTTTTTATAGACACCGTCCGTGGAAAACGCACCCCAGACCTTCCGTGCAGCTTCCTGTGGAAGCTGCAAATCACAGCACTGAAGAGCTGCAGTCCCAGAAGTTATGAATTATGGATCTGTATTCGTGTGAGGGCAGCGCATTCTGCAGGTGAGCTGCCGCAGTAGCGACGCTATGTGCGCGGTGAAGCTGTGTGTACACTGATAGGTGTGGAAGTGGAGATGTGTACTTGAGAATGGTGTGTGTTGGGAGACGCGTGTCTGTGTTTAAGTAGAGACAGAGGAAGCACATGATATATAGAGGTATAAAGATCACAGGGTGACAAGAAAGTAAAGCAGATGTATACATTCAGCTAGACAACAACATCAAGTAATTGATTGTGTTATTTCCTTTGACTTCCAGAATTTAATATGAAGTTGTTTAGAAATTAATGGATATCCTGGATATGAAGCATTGCACACGCTAACTTGATCTCTCTCTCTCTCTCTCTCTCTCTCTCTCTTAGGTGTGTGAGTTAAGTTTAATCGAACTACTGAGTGTCCATTGATAGTGTGAGTATTACGTATTTATTTTGAGAAATACATTTATGGATGCAAAATCACTTGCATACATGTCAACTTTCACTCACATATGCATACTTATAAGCACATGTCGTGCTTTTCATTCTTAACCTTTAAAGCAACGATCGTTTTGCCAGGGTAAATTTTTTTTATATAACGTCCACGTCGATTGTTTCCCACCAAGGCAAGGTGACTCAAAGAAGGCAACACCTTCACTATGACCCATTCAACAGTTGTGTTTTCACAAGTGCGTGAACATCGCAACTCAAATAGCTATTCTATCACAATTGTTACAGTGAATCGACGAGAATTAGTCTGAGCATCATGATATTATTATATGCCATTGATGGTAAATAATACTTGATAAATTTAGGCTGACCTAAGATTGATTTGGTAGGATTCAGCTAAATTTATTATACGTAAATTTCGGAGGTGAGGTTGCTATATTAAATTTAGAGCAAAGTTTTTTTTTTCTGTTCCATGTTTTTTTTTTTTTGTTGCACGTCCATGATAATGGTAGTTTGAGGTTTTCTGTTGTTCTGGAATCTGGAGGGGTGGTGTCTGTGCCTGCTGGGATGGCCTCTTGATTGTGGTTGTCTGAAGGAGAGGTTTAAGAACCTAGACATCGACCAGAGTTGTGATTGTGTTGTGGGATAAAGCCAGTGTTGTGATGGATGTTGCTGCACTCTTTATTTCATACCCGACATTTTCCTTGTCTTACAGGGTCAAATTGTCATGTATAGCTTGCAGGAATCTGACTGCTTAACCTCTCACCATTGCCAGCTGCAAAGACGTCCTTGACCACTGCAGCCAGCATCATCAACTCACTCCTGCGGGGCAGATCATCTGTGTCTAGGAAGGAATTGCTTGTGAAATCCAGTGAGGCCCTTTTCATCCCCTCAAACTCCGGAGTGAAAGTTAGGAATATGAAGATAAGACTTTACAGTTAAGAGAGAGAGAGAGAGAGAGATAGTGTGAATTTCAGTTCTTGCCGAATTTATTTCTGTCTTTGTATATTTATGGATTTTTTTTATTAATGTCAAATATTTCTTCATGTTATTGCTTTTCTCCAACTTTATTTCCACTTCATAATCGTCCTCATTATTCTCCTCCTCTTTTTCGTATCCTTCAACTTCTTCCATAACATTTTCCTTCATATTCTCTCTTTCTCCCTCCCCAACTTTCCTTCCTCCCTCTCTCCATCCCTAATTTTCTTCTATTCTTCCCTACCTCTTTACCTTCCTTCCTTCCTTCCTTCCTTCCTTCCTTCCTTCCTTCCTTCCTTCCTTCTGTTCCTGGTGCAAATAAGATAATACTCGTACCAAAAGAGCCTCAATAAATGATTATCAGGAGACTTCAGGCTGTTATGTGGCCGCAGGAAGAATTTACTGTTCATATAACTGTCTTTCTCTCGTGTTCTTAGGCCATTAGCCAAGTGAGAAATGGCACACACACACACACACACACACACACACACACACACACACACACACACACACACACACACACACACACACACACACACACACATTACACACACTACACACATTGCACACACAACACACATTGCACACACAACACACATTGCACACACTACACACTACACAAACTACACACACGCACGCAAACCTCACACAAGAAGGACCTTGAGCTGCTTATTGTATTAATTATATCGCCTGAGGCGCACATCAACCGAGTAAGTGTTGCAGCAATTGCCCGTCTGGCAAATCTAAGACTAGCTTTCAGAAATCTAAGTAAGGAGTCATTCACGACACTGTATACTGTATATGGCATGCCCATACTGGAGTATACAGCACCAGTATAGAATCCACACCTGTCAAGAAAATGGAGAAAGTGTAGAAGTTTACAAAGAGACTAGTCCCTGAGCTATGGGGTATGTCCTATGAGGAGAGGTTAAGAGAGCTCAGCTTGATAACACTACAGGAAAAAAGGACTATGGGTAATAAAGTACAAAATATTGAGAGGACTTGATAAGGTAAACAGACCCAGATTCTTTGAGAGGCGGGAAATAGTAAACGAGGGCACAGCTCGTTGGGTCGGTTGGCAGCGCAATCAGCTTACATACTGAGTGTCCGTGGTTCGATGCCACATACAAGATTATAAAAGAATACAAGAAAATGGAGAAGGAAGTTTTGTAGTAAAGAGAACAACCGAACACACATGTAAACTTAAAATAAAAGTGTTGAAATCATGGAAAATATTTTCCCTACATATAAAGTGGTAGACTGCTCAAGTCATGAGAAAACAATTCAGACAGTTACTTAATAATTAAAAAAAAACAATAATGACAAACTTAACACTGGAACACAACAAGCATGACTCTGCTGCAGTAACTACAAACACTAGATGGAACACAACGAGCATGACTGCTACTGTAACTACAAACACTAGATGGAACACGACGAGCATGGCTCTGCTACTGTAACTATAAACACTAGATGGAACACAACGAGCATGGCTCTGCTACTGTAACTACAAACACTAGATGGAACACAACGAGTATGACTGCTACTGTGACTACAAACACTAGATGGAACATAATGACCATGACTGCTATTGTAACTACAAACACTAGATGGAACACAACGAGCATGACTGCTACCGTAGCTACAAACACTAGATGGAACACAACGAGTATGACTCTGCTACTGTAACTACAAAGAGGTAGTCACATACAATTAATTTTACACATATTCACCAAAATCTAATAAACGAATTATGCACCATTTCAAATTGGACATTAAAGCACAAGTGAAGCCATATTAATGAGCGGCGACAGGTCCATCCTTTAAGTCTCAAATGACTGGTCTCAGAAAATGGATTATCACCAGACAATTAATGATCGAAATGCGTCAAGTGCAGGTGCTTGCGTCCTCCGACGATGAGTGAAATGCGTCAAAAGAGGATGTTTACGTCCATAGACAATGGATTAAATGCGTCAAGTGAAGATGTTTGCGTCCCAATACTATGAATACCATGCATCAAGAAGGCTCCTTGCGTCCCGAGAAAATTATTATTATTGCTATTATTAATTATTATTATTGTTAATAATATTAATTATTATTATTATTATTATTATTATTATTATTATTATTATTATTATTGTTATTATATCAGTAGTACATATAATGATAAAAATAAATGTGTGTGTGCATGTACTCACTTAATTGTGGTCGCAAGGGTCGATTCATAGCTTCTGACCCCGCTTCTTCACTGGTCGCTACTAGGTCCACTTTCTCCCTGCTCCACGAGCTTGATCATATCTCTTCTTAAAGCTATGTATTGGTCTTGCCTCCATTACATTCCTCTCCAGACTTTTCTACTTTCTGACGACTCTGTGACTGAAGAAATATTTCCTAACGTCCCTGTGACTCATCTGAGTCTTTAACTTCCAATTATGACCCCTTGTTGCTGTGTCCCATCTCTGAAACATCCTGTCCCTATTCACCTTGTCAATTCCTCTCAGTACTTTATATGTCGTTATCATGTCAACCTATGTCTCCTGTCCAGGTCGATTCCCCTTAACCTCTCCTCGTAGGACATGCCCCTTAGCTCTGGGACTAGTCTTGTTGCAAACCTTTGCACTTGCTTGACCAGGTGTGGGTTGCAAACTAGCGCTGCATATTCCTGTATGGGCCTCACGTACACGGTGTACAGAGTTTTGAAGGATTCCTAAGGTATCGGAACGCTATTCTTAGGTTTGCCAGGCGCCCATATGCTGCAACAGTTGTTTGGTTGATGTGCACCTCAGGAGATGTGTGTGTGTACTCACCTATTTGTGGTTGCAAGGGTCGATTCACAGCTCTTGGCCCTGCCTTTTCGCTGGTGGTGTGTGTTTGTGAATTTGCGCACTAATTATTTGTATAATTATGCTGAAAGGAAGGAGATACACTGGTAACACAATATGCAAGTCTTTTACTGAGACGTTTCACTTAGGGTAAAGCTGAGGGTAGAGTTCAGTTTAGAGCTGAGGGTAGAGTTCAGTTTAGAGCTGAGGGTACAGCTCAGGGTAGATCTCGGGGTAGAACTGAAGGTTAGAACTTGATTGAGCTGTACCCTGACAGAGATGTTTTCACACACGGGGAATGGAAGGTAATCAGGTTTAACATGAGAGGAAGGGAAGAATAAATCCAGTGCAAGGAATCAGGAGGCCTTCAGCAGCATCAAAGCATTTCTCTAGAAGGGTAGGTACATGTTACTGTCGACATGGGTGATGGGTGGTAATTGGTGATGCCTGGTGATAGGTGGTAGGCGATGAGTGGCGAGATTAGGTGGCGGTGGATGGTTGTAGTTTGTGGTAGGTGGTGGTAGACAATGGTGGGCAGTGATGGTTGGTAGTGGCAACTGGAGCTAGGTAGTGGTTTGGGGCAGTGGTAAGTGGAGGCAGGAAGTGGCGTGGGGCAATGGTAAATGGAGGCAGGAAGTGGCGTGAGGCAATGGTAAGTGGAGGCAGGAAGTGGTGTAGGACAGTGGTAAGTGGAGGCAGGAAGTGGTACAGGGCAGTGGTAAGTGGAATCAGGATTTGGTGGTGTATTGCAATCAGACTGAACTCAATTGGAGAAGGTGCTGGAGCAAGCAATATTGGATCAAGTGTCGGTCAAATGCATTCGAATCAAGTCAACTTTCCATTCTCTTCGGGAAGGTCGGAGCTCGAGGGCTCTTCTCTGACCTTGTTAATTTACAAGAGAATTCTGACGCGAAATTACACATATGACCTGCACTAAGAGTCCTAACATTTTGTCAATAATGGTCGATCTCTGGTGATCTCAGATCAGATTTTCATTGTTTTCTAAAATTTATAACTTTTGACTGTGTAAATTTAACTGTAAAATCCTTTAAAGAAATGCAAATTTATCCATCTCTTAATGTCAGCATTATGTACGATTAACTTATCTCATCTGAACTTATTTGTAAAACTTGAAGTTTAGGGGAAAGTGAAGCACTTTCCATAAAGTTTGATCTCGCCTCTGTGTGTGTGTGTGTGCGTGTGTGTGTGTGTGTGTGTGTGTGTGTGTGTGTGTGTGTGTGTGTGTGTGTGTGTGTGTGTGTGTGTGTGTGTGTGTGTGTGTGTACTCACCTAGTTGTACTCACCTAGTTGAGGTTGCGGGGGTCGAGTCCGAGCTCCTGGCCCCGCCTCTTCACTGATCGCTCCTAGGTCACTCTCCCTGAGCCGTGAGCTTTATCATACCTCTGCTTAAAGCTATGTATGGATCCTGCCTCCACTACATCGCTTCCCAAACTATTCCACTTACTGACTACTCTGTGGCTGAAGAAATACTTCCTAACATCCCTGTGATTCATCTGTGTCTTCAGCTTCCAACTGTGTCCCCTTGTTACTGTGTCCAATCTCTGGAACATCCTGTCTTTGTCCACCTTGTCAATTCCTCTCAGTATTTTGTATGTCGTTATCATGTCCCCCCTATCTCTCCTGTCCTCCAGTGTCGTCAGGTTGATTTCCCTTAACCTCTCCTCGTAGGACATACCTCTTAGCTCTGGGACTAGTCTTGGTGCAAACCTTTGCACTTTCTCTAGTTTCTTTACGTGCTTGGCTAGGTGTGGGTTCCAAACTGGTGCCGCATACTCCAATATGGGCCTAACGTATACGGTGTACAGGGTCCTGAACGATTCCTTATTAAGATGTCGGAATGCTGTTCTGAGGTTTGCTAGGCGCCCATATGCTGCAGCAGTTATTTGGTTGATGTGCGCTTCAGGAGACGTGCCTGGTGTTATACTCACCCCAAGATCTTTTTCCTTGAGTGAGGTTTGTAGTCTCTGACCCCCTAGACTGTACTCCGTCTGCGGCCTTCTTTGCCCTTCCCCAATCTTCATGACTTTGCACTTGGTGGGATTGAACTCCAGGAGCCAATTGCTGGACCAGGTCTGCAGCCTGTCCAGATCCCTTTGTAGTTCTGCCTGGTCTTCGATCGAGTGTATTCTTCTCATCAACTTCACGTCATCTGCAAACAGGGACACCTCAGAGTCTATTCCTTCCGTCATGTCGTTCACAAATACCAGAAACAGCACTGGTCCTAGGACTGACCCCTGCGGGACCCCGCTGGTCACAGGTGCCCACTCTGACACCTCGCCACGTACCATGACTCGCTGCTGTCTTCCTGACAAGTATTCCCTGATCCATTGTAGTGCCTTCCCTGTTATCCCTGCTTGGTCCTCCAGTTTTTGCACCAATCTCTTGTGTGGAACTGTGTCAAACGCCTTCTTGCAGTCCAAGAAAATGCAGTCCACCCACCCCTCTCTCTCTTGTCTTACTGCTGTCACCATGTCATAGAACTATGTGTGTGTGTGTGTGTGTGTTTGTGTGTTCATCGATTGCAGGGGATGTAACCAGAGAAAAGAATTTCAAGCCTGTCTCTTTATCGACCATTCTCGTGGTAAATTCAAAATTAGATAGGCTCAGAGCCGTCTCCACATTCTGGAGAGTCACAGCCACTAAGATTGCAAATCTTAAGAGACGTTTTTTCCCGACATTCACAATAAGTGAATGTCGGGGATGTTGCACTTCGCCCCCGACTGCTGTCCATGTAACCAATAACTCTAATGAACATTTGTAACTTCTTCATAAGTTGCTAGGAGTCGAACTGAAGGTAGGAATTTACAAGGCCACCTCTCTATTAACTTTGTTAATATGAACTTTTAAAAAAGATGTAGTAGGTTCTGTCCTCTTCATTGATCGAGAATTCAGTCTCTCATGAGAAAGAGAGAAAGAGAAAGCTACTTAACATTGTCTGGCTCCTGCCTCTTCCCTGTCTCCCTTACCCTCTCCTCTTCTCCATTAGTTCCATTCGATCTTCACTCCCTGTCTCACTCTTTTCACCTTCCCTATTCCCTTCTTTTTATTTTTTCCTTCTCCTACCTTCTGTCTTTCATCCTTTCCCTTATCACTCCCTTTGTCCTGCCCCCAGTCTTCTCTTCTTATTTCCTCTCTCATCAGTCTCCCTTCCCCACTTCCCACTTCATTCTCTCTTTCCACTTCTTTCCCCCCCCCACTTATCTTCCTACCAACTCCCTCTTCTCTCTTACCTCCCTCGTCTTCCTTACAGGGCATTCATCAATATTAAATTGACATTTGCTCTGTCATCCCTCTCTGGAAGGTTTCTGAACACATTCGGATTTATAGCAATAATTTAATTGCTACGAAATACTTGTAGAACTCCATTATTATCTGTTGCTTTAAGTCTTTACCTGTTAGTCAGCTGTTACCTGCTGCTCTCAGTCATTACCTGTTGCACTTAGTCATTACCTGTTGCACTCATTCAGTGGGACTGCTTTGTAATGTTTAGGATGGGCTAGTGTACTTAAAGAGTCCTCATGATATTCCACTGCCTTACTCCTTCGGTATGTGTTGGGTCATGAATTTCTTTAGATTATACACACACTGTACACACACGTTTATATATCCTGTAATCCTTTGGTTCTCTAAACGTTTTTAATACGGACCACTTCGTATTTTCTGCAGTAGCCAAGAATTACATCAACTACAAGATATTTATCTTTAACTGTTATTTACTTGTGATATTTAAAGAACCGCTTCCAAAATTACGCTGACCACCTCCAAATGTCTCACTGGTCACCACTATCAGTATCACTGACTACCACCATCAATATCATTGACTACCACCATCAGTATTACTGACTATCGCATCAATATCACTCACTACCACTATCAGTATCACTATCACCATCAGTATCACTGACTACCACGAAGAGTATCACTGACTATCGCATCAGTATCACTGACTACCACTAAAAGTATCACCGACCAACTTCAAAAATCTCGATGGCTGACACCAAATGTCGCAAAAAATAATACCACCAAAAATCTCACTAACCACCGCTAAAAGTCTGAATGACCACCATTAAACCTGTCGGGGGATCACAGGTGGACTGTAGACCACTGGACTGTAGACACTGCTAATCCACGATGGTTGAGGCTGGCATAGAAACGTTCTGGAAAGTGTGTTCTCGCAGAAAGTGCTGGGTGAGAGGGAGACCTGCACCGCTCTTACATTTCTAGAGAGGAAGAAGCGCTTCACTCCTAAGAACGAGCCTGATGGTCATCGTTACTCTCATTTAAAGTTTCGAGAAAGGCAATAGATTATCTATTAGGAATGAGAGTGAGAGAGAGAATGATAACGATGGAGGGGGACCGTCTATACAAAAACCATTATATTATGTTTTTCTTCATGAAATTTGTGATAGGATCGTAGCCCAGAACGTGGATGAGAATGTGTTGACAGACAGGGCCCATTACCATGGGTATCACCTATCACAGAAATCCCTAACCCACTTAACACATTATTTATCTCTCTAAGATGTGTGTGCATTACAGATTATTTTTTAATCATTATAAAACATGTTTTTAGTATATCAAGAAAGTTAAATCCGTGTTGAATATAATATGCGAAGAAGGTATGGTATCAAATTAAAACATGTGGGACAAAATATGTATCTTGTAGGGTATGTATCTTGTAGGGTATGTATCTTGTAGGGTATGTATCGAGAGGAAAAACATTATGTATCTTGCACCGAGGATATGTATCTTGCAGGGCATGTATCTTGTAGGGTATATATCGAGAGGTATGTATCTTGCAGGGCATGTATCTTGTAGGGCATGTATCTTGTAGGGCATGTATCTTGTAGGGTATATATCGAGAGGTATGTATCTTGCAGGGCATGTATCTTGTAGGGTATATATCGAGAGGTATGTATCTTGCAGGGCATGTATCTTGTAGGGCATGTATCGAGAGGTATGTATCTTGTAGGGTATGTATCGAGAGGTATGTATCTTGCAGGGCATGTATCTTGTAGGGCATGTATCGAGAGGTATGTATCTTGTAGGGTATGTATGAAGATTGAGACACTTATGCAACATATGGGAATCTTTATTGAGGAAACATTTCGCCACACAGTGGCTTCATCAGTCCAATACAAAGTAGAAAGGCGTAAGGAGAGGAGGAGTTTGAGGTAATCAGTCCCTCAGCCTGGAGTCGATGTGTTCAGTCCATCAGTCTTATAGAATGTACAGCATAGGGCCATAGACGTGGCTTATATACTGTAGTCAGGTGAGGCGCAGCAGCAGGAGGGGGGGGGGTCATAGTGGTACCATCCACTAGTCGAAGTAGGTCTTCGGCCAAAGATTGGACAAGTTTTGAAGAATTCTTTGTATCAAGATCCCATGATGATGCAGTGTCTGACAGTTGTGACGAATGGTTTTGAAAACCGACAAGTTGAAGAGACATGATAACGAC